>NW_027598083.1:0-55186 GCF_964194155.1 Cetorhinus maximus
CAGGTCTGCCATGGCTCCCGTACAACATTGAGGTTGTGCAGAGTAAGTGGGAGTTTTGGGATCACCTTTAACCCCGGCCCCTACTGGTGATGAAACATGGAGGGGGGGGAGACAGGAAAATAATAATACGTTGTCCAACAGTATAATTAACGACATCTCAAAGGGCAATTCCTGCCCTGAGTTATCAGCTGCCAAATCATTAAGGCAAAAAAAAAAAGAATTGATTGGAGTGGTTGAGAAGTTGATGTCTTTGTAGTTGGGATCAGTTCGTAATTCCCGAGATTTTGACAGATTAATCCCGCTGTGCTAATTTGATGATCGCTAAATCCTTTCCCTTCGCGAGAGACGAGAGTTCGACTTTCTTCAAGTCAAAAGAAGAAAAAAACAAACAAACCCTAGCAGCGTTTTGGGACATTTTTCTCTCTTTAGTTTATTTTTTTTTTTGCAATTCTGATTACCCATCGTTTAACTGACCTCGTTCGAAGAGTTTATCACTCTGAGTGAATTGTAATTTCTTTTCATGTATGTGTATAAAACGTAACACTCGTGGTTTTCAACTCTGCACATACTCATAGTCTGTCTCCCTCTCTCCATGCGTCTTTCCATCTCCCTCTGTCCGTCTGTCTCTGTCTATTTCTATTTCTCTTTGTCTGTCTCCATCTCTCTCTCTCGTTCTTTGTCTCTTTCAATCTCTCCATCTCTATCTCTCCATCTCTCTGTCTTTCCATCTCTCTTGCTCTCCCTCTCTCTCACACACACACACACATGCGTCTCTTTGCTGCCCTCTCTCTCTCTCTCTCTGCCTCCTGCCCCTCTTTCTGTATTTCTCTCTCTCTCACACACTTGTCTCTCTACACTGCCCCCTCTGACTCTCTTTCTCTGCCTCTATGTCTCTCCGATTCTCTCCCTTTGTTTGCAGTCTGGTTTGATAAATTCCTCCTCCTGCCCTATCTCCAGGTGAAGATGGTCTGACGCCTCCTGCCGTTAACCTTTACCCCATGTATGTCATGGTGTCTGTGCTCATCTTCCTGGCCTTCGTTGGTATGGGGGTGCTGGTGTCCCGGAAGAGGCATCGCCAGCATGGCCAGCTCTGGTTCCCTGAAGGCTTCAAGGTCACTGAGACCAGCAAGAAGAAACGGCGGGAGCCACTGGGCGAGGATTCAGTTGGGTTGAAGTAAGTTGGGCTCTTGACCCATTCGCTGCTGGTCATTTATAATTGTTGCACAGAATAGAGGTTCGATGTAGGGGAGATTTCTAATCTATTTGTGTAACTGTCTAACAGACCATAACCTCCCTGTTTCAAATCCGTGTGTATTTTTAAGGTAATGTTCATACTCTGGGTTACAGCATCTTGGCAGGATTGGTCCCCTCTGATAGCGATGTCCAATCTCTCACTTCTAAAGGCTAACATAGACCACTTGGGCGGAATGGCCTGATTCTGTGCTGTAAATTAGATGTAATTCTATTTTACAGTCTTGCCCTACCTGTGAGAGCCTGTGTCTGAGGATGTGTGTGTATGTGTGTGTGTGTCTCTTTATGTTTGTGCCTGTGTGTGTGTGTCTTTATGTTTGTGTCTGTGTGCGTGTGTATCTTTCTGATTGTGTCTGTGTGTGTGTGTGTGTGTGTCTGTGTGTGTGTCTCTCTCTTTCTGATTGTGTCTGTGTGTGTGTGTCTCTCTCTTTCTGATTGTATGTGTGTATGTCTCTCTTTCTGATTGTGTCTGTGTGTGTGTCTCTCTCTGATTGTATGTGTGTATGTCTCTCTTTCTGATTGTGTCTGTGTGTGTGTGTCTCTCTCTTTCTGATTGTGTGTGTGTGTGTACGTCTCTCTTTCTGATTGTATCTGTGTGTGTGTCTCTCTCTGATTGTGTGTATGTGTCTCTCTCTTTCTGTTTGTGTGTGTCTCTCTCTTTCTGTTTGTGTGTGTGTCTCTTTCTGTTTGTGTGTGTGTGTGTGTGTCTCTGTTTGTGTCTGTGTGTGTCTCTCTCTGTCTGTCTGGGTGTTTTTCTCTCTCTCTGTCTTGTCTCTCTCTCTCTCTCTCTCTCTGTTTGTGTCTATATGTGTGGCTCTCTCTCTCTCTATCGGACTGAGTCTCTCTCTCTCTCTGTCTCTCTCTCTGTGTTTATGTGTCTGTGTGTGTGTCCATGTGTGTGTATGTCTCTCTCTCTCTCTGTCTCTCTCTCTGTGTTTGTGTGTCTGTGTGTGTATCCATGTGTGTGTTTGTCTCTCTCTCTCTCTCTATCTGCCTAGGTGTCTTTGTCTGGTTTTCTTCCTCTTATTCTGTCACTCTCCCCTCTTACCCTTTTATTTCTGTATGTCTTTATTTTCCCTTTGTCCTCCAGGTCTCAGGGTCATACGCACTCAGCCTTTCATCCCATCTCTTTCATTCAGTGTCTGTCTTCATTTCTAAATATCTCGATCCTCTCTCCATGCAGAATTATATGCAAACAGGCCATTCAGCCCATCCACTCTGTGTTGGTGTTTACCTTCCACATGAGCAGCATACTAATCCCATGTGCCCACTCTGTTCCCAGATCCCTTTACCCCCCTTTCCCTTCAATCACTCGGCTAACCTGGTTCTTAAATGTTGACCTGATCTCTGCTTCGCTCACTGACGCTGGCTGTGAATGTAACGACCTCAAACCCTCCCGCGTGGTGAGTTTCTTTGCCCCCCCCCGGTCCAAAATCTCTTAATATTAATTTTATACCCGTGTCCCTCGCTCTTACCCCCACAATCACTGGAAACAGCCTGGGCAGGATTTTTAGCTCGGTGGGCGGGCGAGCGCGATTGGTGGGCCTGGGAGTGGTGAGGAAACAGACCCCCAACCGCAATTGGCCCCCGGACCGCGATTTCGCACCGGCCGGCCAATTAACGGGCAGCCAGAGTCGGTCGGGCGCTGAAAAGCTCAGCGCTGCTGGGGTGTTTGGGGGGGGGGGGGGGGGGGTGGGGTGGGGGCGCTGACGTAAGCCCAGGGGGAGCGCGGAATGAAAGCTCCCTGAAGCCCGGGAGCTGAAGAGTTTAAAAGCAATCAATAAAGATTTTAAAACCCAGAAAAGAAAATGTCCACACTGTCGGATCAGTCACCTGCACGTGTGGCTGATGAAAATTCTGTCCAAACGTTTGTTTTTATTATTATGTAACGGAAACCTCATCCTGCCCTGGGAAAATGCGAAGTGCGCCTGGCAGATTCACCCCGTCCGCCAACCCCCCGAAAGGTTGGACAGACCGTGAAAAATCAGGGGCGATTGGGACTTTAATGGGCTTAATTACCCCCGTAATTGTCGGCGGGAACACTTCCGACTTTTGCGTGCGCCTGCCGACTGAAATATCGCTCGAGCGCGGGAATGATGTCGGGACGCTCGCCCAGCGTCATCACATGCTATTTCGTGCTCCAGCGGGTCAGGGGAGCGCCCGCACACCAAGCTAAAAATTTTGCCCTCTGTACCTTTCCTGTCCCGTCCCTTCATAACGTTAAACACCTCCATTCAATTAAACACCCAGTAATCGCCTCTATTTAATTACCCCTAAATCCCCTCTGTCCTCACGAAGACAGCCTGAATTTTTCCCACTTTATGTTTCCTTGGACCAGGCAGTATCCTGGTGAATCTGCTTTTGACCATCTCCAAAAGCCTCAATATCTTTCCTTTTGGGTGGGGACCAATAATGCATACACCCCCTGGCTGTACTCTTCCTGAGGTTTAGAAAGACTCACTATTACATCTCACTCTCTATTTTCTACATCGGTTGCCATCAAACCCAGTATCTATTAATGTTCTTTTGTCACATAAGATGCTGCTTTAATATACCCCATAAACAAATCTCCCTGATCTCCCCCTAGGTCACAGAGTCCCTTTTCCACTCAGGGTATAATTCATACTTTCCAAATCAAAATTACAACCTCACATTTAGTGACAAAGGAATTCTGTTTTCTGCTTATTGCCCCATCTTCCCAAAACCCTCAATGGCCCTCAGGATTACTCGCTCCTCCTCCTCTTTAAAGTATCATTTGTATTTTCAGACATCAATCCCACCCCCCACCACTGCCAACCAACCTGTTAATTCTCACTCACTATTTCCTCCTTTTCTAACCAGTTTCTAGATCCAGTTTTTCCACCCATAATTCCATACCCGTTAATTTTCACCAATAGGCTTCTGTGCGGTATTTTGTCAAAGGCTTTCTAGAAGTCCATGTACACCACATCCACTGCATTTCCCCTTACCACACCATCTGTTACCTCCTTGTTTGCTGCTTCCAATTATATTCTCCCCATAGAATCTTACAACACAGAAGGAGGCCATTTGGCCCAGCATGCCTGTGCCAGCTCTTTGAAAAATCTATCCAATTAGTCCCACCCTGTTCTTTCCCCATAGCCCTGCAAATTTTTCTTTTTAAGTATTTATCCAATACCCTTTTGAAAGTTCCTACTGAATCTGCTTCCACTGCCCTTTCAGGCAGGGCCTTTCAGATCACAACAACTCGCTGTGTAAAAAAATTCTCCTCATCTCCCCCTCTGGTCATTTTGCCGATTCTCTTCAATCCATGTCCCCCTGGTTACTGACCCCCCTGCCACTGGAAACAATTTCTCCTTATTTACTCCATAAAAACCCTTTCTGATTTTGAACAGCTCTATTAAATCTCCTCTTAACCTTCTCTGCTCTATGGAGAACAATCCCAGCCTCTCCAGTCTCTCCACATGGACTGAAGTCCCTCATCCCTGGAACATTCTAGTAAATCTCCTCCGCACCCTCTCCAAGGCCTGGACATCCTTCCTAAAGTGTGGCTCCCAGGATTAGACACAATCCTCCAGCTGAGACTTAATCAGTGGTTTATAAAATTTTAACATAGCTTCCTTGTTTTAGTATTTAGAATTTAATAATTTAAGTCTTTAATTAGGGATTCCAAGTCTTCACCTGTCACAGATATGGAATTAAATGGCTCTATACGTATCTGGGTTAGCATCTATTTAACTTATTCTTAAATGTTGACAGGGGCCTCCTCTTCAACTACTCTCAGTCCGACATCGCATTTTCTCACTCCTAGTAAAACTCTGAAATATCAATTCTGAGAGAAAAATATCAATTCTCTCTCACACACTCACTCTTTTTTTCCTCTCCTCGTTCTTCTGCACTTCACACATTCCATCTCTTCTTTCCCAGCCTCTCACTGTGACCTGGATTTTCACAGGGCCGGGGTGACTCGGGAAACCTTTTAAAAATGGCGGCAGGTGCCGATTCTGAGATTCCCAACCCCATTCCTGTGCTGTCTGATTTTCAGGATGTGGGCTGGTGTTCCTGTCAAAAGCCCACACCCAGCGCTCCCTCCGACCTGGCCGACTGCGTTGCGGAGAGAGGCATGCCCCACTCCTCCACAATTTTCATGGAGTCGGGCTGCGTTTTTAAGGAGAAACAGGTCACCGTCCCTCAGAGTAGTCCTGAACCATAGTCTGCATGGGGGAACCTTTTCAAAGGTGATTTTACAAGGTTCTCCTCATGCCCCCCATGCCAAGTTACACCCTCCGCACACACCCCTGGCCCCTCATTCCCCATAGGCCAAGCTCTGTCCTTTCACCCAACCCCTATTGCCTCCTAAGCGAAATGACTTATTGTAACATTGTATAAAGTTATGAATGAATTACTTTTTTAAAAGGCTTTTTTTACACACCCTACTGTCACTATAGAGTTAATTGGTTCCATACAGTGTAGAGTGGGTCAATGGGCATGAAGTGCCATAGCTTGGCATGGGGGGGCATAAGAGGCCATAGGGAGTGTGTGGAGGGTGAGGGGGTGTAATAGGTGAGGGCTGGAGGGCCTTTGTTTTTTTAATTTTAACTGGAATTCCACAGCACCAAGATAGGCCTTTTAAACAGCCTGCCTTGGCACAGAGCAGCCCCTGTGGCTCCCTCCAAATCTTTTCCTGGGTCGACTGACCTGACTCCACATCGCACCCAACCCCCAGCAATAAAGATCCTGCCTTTGCCCGCAATTTTCCTCAGGCGAACGGGCAAAGCTGGGAATTTTCCTGACTCCCGCCACCCACCTCAAGGATGCAAATTCAGGCCAATGTCTCATTCTCCCTCCCCCTCTCTCTCTCTCCCCCTCACCTCCCCACCCCCCACCCCACCTTTCTCTATACTATTCCTGTCCCCCCTCCCTCTCCCCCTTACTCTCACCCTCCCTCTATTCCCTGCCTCTCCCCTATCCCTCTCACCCTCCCTCCCTCTTCCTGACTCTCTATCCTTCCCATCCCCTCACCAGTCTCTGTGAGTCACTGGCCGATGCCTTCTCGCTGGATTTGAGGCTCTGTTCCCTGATAAATGATAGTCACTACGTCTTGTGAGTAAGTGATGAGTTAACCAGAGGAATCACGAGGTCACTCATTCCCAATATGAACTGTTCACAGGCCCTTGAAGAATGCTTCCGATGGAGCACTCATGGACGACAACCAGAATGAGCACTGGGGCGATGACAGTGGGACTGACACCAAGAGATTCAAGGTATGGATTCTGCCCAATATGATCTCCCTGCCCCCAACCTCGGGGGTAGGATGTTGAGGGGTAACTGTCCCAGCCAGTGTGGGCAGGAAGGTCCCAGGCCCAACCCTGGCGTGGGCCATCAGCTGATCCCAGCTGGTGGGTTTGGGGAAGGGAAACTCAACCAGGTTATTCTGCTCCTGAAGGTTGTTGAGCACCCGTATCATGTTCCCCAGTCCCTTCCTTCTTCCCCAGTCCCCCAGGTTAACCCAGTCCATCTGGGTCACCTCTGCACGGTCTCTCTCTCTCTCTTTCCCCTCTCTCCCCCTCTCTCTCTCCATATGTGATTGTTTTGTTTATGTTTGCACTCTCGGACAGTTTGAAGAACAGGCAATTTTGGTGAACCGTGAGGACCACACTGACCACAGGCAGTGGACACAACAACACCTGGACGCTGCGGATCTCCGACTCCCCACCATGGCCCCCACCCCTCCACAGGGTGAGATTGAGTCTGACTGCATGGATGTCAATGTCAGAGGCCCAGGTAGGTTACTGGGTCGAACACCATATATAGAATATTAGAATGCACTGTATATATTATATATATCACACTGTATATATTACATAATAATAGATAATAGTAACCGTAGTGTTTTGCTTTTGGATAACACACTGTATAAAGTATATGATAATACACTGTGTATATTGTATAATAACACACCGTGTGTTACTGACAAAAGGCTGATTTTTTTGAGAAGGATTCAAGGGTTTGGTGTAGGGTCAGGATTAGGGTCTTTGGATGTGTATTGGGTTTTGGGTTGGGGGTTGGTTTTGGGTTGGGAGTTGGGTTTGGGGCGTGGGTTGGGTTTGGGGATTGGGTTTCGGGTGGGAGTTTAGGGGTTGGTTTTAGGGTGGGGATTGGGTTTGGGGTGGGTTTAGGGGTTGGTTTTGGGGTGGAGTTGGTTTTGGGTTGGGGGTTGAGTTTGGGGTGGGATTTTGGGGTTTAGTTTGGGGTGGGGTTTAGGGATTGGTTTTGGGGTGGGAATGAGGGAAAGGTTTGGGTTGGTGGTTGAGGTTGGATTTGGGGTTTGGGGTTTTGGGGCGGGGATGGTGTTTGGAGGTTGGGTTCGGGTTGGGGGTTGTGTTTGGGTCGAGTTTTGGGGGTGGGTTTGGGGTAGGGTTGGGGGCCAGGAATGAGCTGAGATGTGGGTGGGCATTGGGACGAGATTACCATCCGGTGATATGCAGCTGTTACTGACAATCATTCTCCACCCCGGTTTGTCCCCACAGACGGGTTCACCCCCCTGATGATCGCCTCATGCAGTGGGGGGGGTCTGGAGTCAGCGAACAGTGAGGAGGAAGTGGACGATGCCTCTGGCAATCTCATCTCAGATTTCATCTACCAGGGTGCCAACCTCCACAACCAGACAGACCGGACGGGTGAGACTGCCCTGCACTTGGCCGCTCGCTATGCCCGTTCTGACGCTGCCAAACGTCTCTTGGAATCCAGCGCAGATGCCAACATCCAGGACAACATGGGCAGGACCCCACTCCATGCTGCTGTGGCTGCCGATGCCCAGGGGGTTTTCCAGGTGAGTTCAAGGCCTCTGGGGACCACTTTCGCCAAAATGTCATGAGACTGGAGTTAAAACACAAGGCCAACCATGGTCAGGTTTTAATGAGAGAACAACCTTGAGGGGCTGAATGGCCTCCACCTGTTCCTGCACTCTCCCTGTGCCAATGTTTCTGATCCGTGTTTTATTGCCTCTCTGGCAGATCCTGATCCGAAACCGAGCGACTGATTTGGATGCCCGGATGCACGATGGGACCACACCCCTAATCCTGGCTGCTCGCCTTGCCGTGGAGGGAATGGTGGAAGAACTGGTCAATTGTCACGCTGATGTCAACGCCGTGGACGACTTCGGTATGAGACCCATTGCTCATGTCACCAAACTGCGGGGTAACGGAAGCACCATGGTGTGGGCAGGGCCCAGGGGCTGGGGGGAGTTCTAATTGGACCAGGTGGATGGGTTGGTGGTGGCTGATTGGGAGATGGGTTGTTGGGGTCAAGGATCGCTGATTGGAGGTGGGAGGCAGGTTCAGAGGTCACTGATTGAATGCAGAGTGTGGGTTCGCTGTTTAGAGATCTTATTGTTAAGAGTTCTCAACCACCGACCCCACACAGAGTTCGCCCTTGGTGTTTCAGAGCATAGACCACATCCATGGCGGTAACAGAAATATCCCGATGTGCACTTGAAACACCGTAGCATACAGGGCTACGGGCCAAATGCTGGAAAATGGGATTAGAATAGACAGGTGCTTGATGGCCGGCATGGACACGATGGGCCGAAGGGCCAGTTTCTGTGCTGTGTAACTATGACTATGACTCTATAATAGTCTTGTGTTTAGCGTGTTCTGTGTAGTTGTTTGCTGTCTAGAGGCGGAGTGTCAGGGTCAGAGGTCACTGATTGAACCCTGAAGTCAAGCCTAGGGGCGCTGGTGCTGACGGAATGTGTTTCTGTCCCCAGGGAAGTCGGCTCTGCACTGGGCAGCTGCCGTGAATAACGTGGAGGCAACAATGGTCCTTTTAAAAAATGGAGCCAATAAGGACATGCAGGACAACAAGGTAAGGAAACTGGAGCTATACTGACACAAGGCGTGGGTGGGGAGACAAGCGGCAGGGGACACAGGTAGACCGGCACAAGGAATTCAAGATAATCAGCAAAAAAACCAGAGGTGGAGATGAGGACAGAGTTTTTTTTTTAAAAATGCAGCAAGTTGCTGTGACCTGGAAGGCGCTGCCTGAAAGGGCGGTGGAAGCAGATTCAATCATAACTTTCAACAGGGAATTGGAGGAATACTGGAAAAAGAAAAATTTGCGGAGCTATGGGGAAAGAGCAGGGCTGGGATTGGACAAATTGGATAGATCTTTCAAAGAGCCAACACAGGCATGATGGGCTGAATGGCCTTCCTGTGTCGTATGAATGGATGTAACTCATGGTTACCTGATGGGTTTTAGTGTGTTTGACTTTGTAAATTTGTCTGGCGTTGACCCTTGTTAATCTCGTTCTCCTATTCCTCCGTCTCCCTTCAGGAAGAGACTCCGCTGTTCCTGGCAGCCCGCGAAGGGAGTTACGAGACCGGCAAGCTCCTGCTCGAGCACTTTGCGAACCGTGAGATCACTGACCACATGGACAGGCTGCCTCGAGACATTGCCCAGGACCGTATGCACCATGATATTGTCAGGCTGCTGGACGAATACAACCTGGTGAGGAGCCCCCAGGTGCAGATGGGGCCCAACGCCACCACCCTCTCCCCGCCAATCTGCTCGCCCAACGGCTACGTGGCCAACCTCAAACCAGCCGGCCACAGCAAGAAGACTCGGAAGAACAGTACCAAGGCCGGGAGCAACAAGGAGTCCAAAGAGGTCAAGGCAAAGAGGAAGAAGTCCCAGGATGGGAAGGGGAGCCTGCTGGACAGCTCAGCTGTCCTGTCTCCTGTCGATTCCATGGAGTCCTCCCACACCTACCTCTCGGACGTGGCCTCTCCTCCTCTCTTGACATCACCGTTCCAGCAGTCGCCCACCATTCAGCTCAACCATTTGCAAGGGTTAGCCGGGGACGGGCACCTGAACCTGGGCCACTTGGGCATGGGCAGCAAGCAGGAGATGGCCCTGAGTGGGACCAACAGGATGGTCTTCGAATCGGTGGCTCCTCACCTCTCTCATCTCCCCACTTCCAACGGGCAGCCTCTGGGCAATGCTTCGATGGGCATGAACTTGGGGGGTGCTGGGACTATAAGCGGTCAGTGCGATTGGCTGGCCCGGATGCAGGCTGGAATGGCCCAGAATCCTTACAACGCCATGAGGAACCCAGTCCAGGCGCAACCTGGGGGGATCCAGCAGAACCAGCGCGGCTTGATGACCTCCTTACGCAACGGCATACCCAACACGTCCTTATCTCAGATTGTAAACTACCAGGGCCTGACCAACAACACCAGGTTGGCACAACCCCATCTGATGCAGCAGCAGTCGCAGGGCATGCAACCACTCAACACCATGTCCAATGGAAACACTCACCCCACAAGCCAAAGCTACTGTAGTGCAGATTCGCGGCAGAATGATTTGCCCCCGATGGGAGGAAACACCCTCCCCATCCACATGGTTTCAGCTCAGGAGACCCAGCTGGTCCAGACAGCAATGCCAACCTCTGTGAGTCAGTCAATGGCCACCACCCAGTTCCTGACTCCCCCCTCACAACATGGCTACTCCTCCTCTATGGACAACACACCAAACCACCCGTTCCCATTGGCCGATCACCCTTTCCTCACCCCCTCCCCTGAGTCACCTGACCAGTGGTCCAGCTCCTCACCGCACTCCAACATGTCAGACTGGTCAGAAGGAATCTCCAGTCCCCCAAACAGTATGCACTCCCAAATGGGGCACCTCTCTGACCAGGTCTTCAAGTGAAACCCCCACCACCTCCACACCCTCCTCTTGCCCCCCCAAACCCACCCTACCGTATCGACCCCATTCCCAGGTTCAGGCCGCTCAGTGACACAAGAGGGGAAATAGCTGAAGCTTCTGACGGGACAATGGGAGAGCCTTTGATTGGACTTTAAGAAACTGTTAGTCCAGTTTCTGTCTGATGTAGGGTTTTAGACAAACGAGGAAGGGGCAGAGTTTTGTTCTTTGCTTTTGTTTAATTTATTTATGTACTTTCTATTTTTACTGCGTTTTTTTAATTTAATTCATCGATGGGTTTTATTTGTTGGTGTTTGAGAAGCTAGCTGGCTATTGTGTGGCTGCTGATTCTCCATCATAACCCTGGGTGGTTAGAGACTGTAGCTTTTGTAGAAACCTGACACTTTTTAAAAAACAAAAATTATATAGCTGGTATTTGTGTCAATGGGTTTTCAGCCAAATGATTTGTTGCTAATAATTAATGTATAAAATAGTGTGGCTTATATTTATGAGTTCTGAATCTTCTACAGAAAGAATTAAAAATGAACTGTGTAAATGTGTGTGTATACGCTCACCAGAACACTCTCTCTCTTTCTCTCTCTCTCTCCCACTCTCTCTCTCATTCTCTCTCTCACTCTCTCTCTCTCACTCTCTCTCTGACACTCTCTGACACACACTTATATCCACGCTCATTCGCGCACTCGCTCACACACAACCATTCAATTCTTTCACGCGCTCACGCTCACACTCAGGCACACACAAAGTCACTCTTGCATGATCACACTCTTGACACACTCACATACACACTCACTGCTGTGCAGTCACTTTGACACCCAGGAGGGGGTACTGTGAGGGGGGCGAGTGCTTCAGCTGCATATTGAATGGCAAGAGTTTCAGAAGACGGCCACATCTGGAGCAGTCACAGCAAACTGCACATTTGAAAATCGTAGGCAAGTTGAGTTTTCATTGTTATGGTGGAGCCACCCTGAAGATTCTGACCTCATTTTTGTGATCTCAGCCCCTGAAACGGAACCCAGGACAGTGAGCACTTGTGATCAAAACCAGGAGAGATGCATTTAACTTTTGTTTTTTGTAACCACCTTGCTGAAAACATTCGTTTATCTGAATTATTTCAATAATGACACTATGTTTTTTTAAAAAAAAATGGCACATAAGTTATTCTGGGTGGGAGGGAGATACGAGGAAAGGAATAGAAAATGAACGGTTTGGGCCGTGTGAACTAGCGGGCGAGTTCTACACCCAAATTTATCCCTCCTCCACACCGTCGGCCCTGTCACTCCCACAGCCCCCACCGCCCCCCACCCCCCAATGCATATTTCCCTCCCCCCTCAATTTGACCACCTCTTGGAAATTATAACCAGACAACTTTACAGTGAGAGGCTCCAAGTCAGTCAGTCTCAGCAAGATGTACAAGCCATGGCGAGAAGGCTTCAAGAGAAAAGGATGGGGTTGGAGGAGGGGGGGTGGAAACTGCCCATGATCCTGAAGTGCCACGGTAAGGGGAGGGGAGGGGGAGGGGAGGAGGGAACAAGACTAAGGCCTTTACACTCAATCCCTCGAGGTGTTGCGGAGTTAGTGAACAGTTGGGGGGGGCGGGGGGGGCGCTGAGTGTATCCCACCCCACAGCCCCCCCCCCAATTAGAAAGGTGGGGGATTGCCTTTAAAAGGAGATTGTGTAAAAGGACAATAAGGCTGTTCAAGTTCAAGGCCACGTCTGTAAACAGTGTAAATAAACTGTGTTTATTAAAAGATTTTGTTTCAGAAATCTGTATGATGTAAGTGAGACAGTTAAACATGTCCTGACCATGCATCGCAGTGTTATACAGATCCAGACAGCCATTGAAGCCTTCTGGTCACCCAGAGGGGCTTAGTCTGAAAATCTGTTGTATTTTCTGTTAACTGCTTTTTGTAAAAGGTTCTAATAACAATAAAGCTGTGCCAAGGGCATCTAGATCTGCTTGACCGCCTGCTCCTCCTCATTTCCTTCATGTTAGGCTCCAGTTCCTGACTCTTTTCTGGGCAGACACCCTCCAGTGTCTCACCTAACTGAAAGACAACAACTTGCATTCATATAGCGCCTGTGACATAGTAAAATGACCTAAGGCATTACATAAAGACATTAAAAAGCATGGGAACATAAACCAAACAAAATTTGACGCCAAGCAACGTGAGGCTATGTTAGTGTAGAGTAAAGGGTTAACTGGAATGATAGCTACTGAGCATGTGCGTAAGGAGTGATGTCACTCAGTGAGGGGAGATGAGTGAGAAGCATCTTAGCAAGTAGCTCCAGCGATGTTTTGGTCTTACTTAATCTTTGTAAATAGTTAATTTGAAAATAAATGTGTTTTTGACAAAAGATCATAATCTCCAGCAAGATCTCTTCTACAGTTAGAAGCTAACAAATCCAGGGATAAACCCACAAATACAGATGGTGACAGCAGTGACTGAACCCACAGCGAAACGGTAGAAAACGCCGGGAAAAGCCTCGCGTGAAGCCCAGCAACAGTGCAGCTCAGCGGGTGAAGGACTCTGAGGCCAACCCAGCAACCACGCCGGAGACGGTCAAATCACATGGGCAGCCCAGTGACTGGCAAGACAAATGGCCCAGGAAAAGACAACCTCGAATCAGGATGAGAAATGACTACTACTCTGCCCCTACCAGAATCATTTCAAAATATAGAGGGCCCCAGGCAGGCTGATCCATGGCAAAATTGGCAAAGATGTTTCCCCTTGTGCCGCAACGCTTCAGGTCTTGCGAGTAAAGAGAACAAAGATCAAGTTAACACTTTGTTATACGCTGTCAGGAGCATAGCAGATGATGTGTTGGTGGGTGGGTGGGGGGGTGGTGAATGAAGAGACAGCCTCCTATGAGGATGTCATTGGAGCCTTTGACTTGTACGTCAGCCTTTGTAAAAATATTGACATTGAGAAGGAAAAATTTAATTGGCGCAGTCAAAAGCAGGGTGAAGGGATTGACTCACTCACCAATGATTTGCACCGCCTGGCCAAAAATTGAGAGTATGGAACAATAACACCGGCCTGATCAGAGATAGAATAGTCGTTGGTGTTTTAGATGAGAATCCCTCTGACTTTATACAATCTTGGGAAGATTTAAATTTAAGCAAAGCTGGACGAGGAGAGGAGGCAGAATAAGGCTTTTGTCAGAGATGTGAGGGAAATTTCCCAAGAACAGCCCAGTGAAGCCATTCATTTTGTGGGGTGTAAAACCAAAAGTATGGCAAAGCAGTGACCAGGGAAATGCCCAGAAAGGGCACCGACCACCATTTTCCAATGTCCCCATTGTGGCAGGAATGGTCTATAGGCGGGAATAGTGTTGCCAACCCTCCAGGATTGGTCTGGAGTCTCCAGGATTTGAGGGTCAAGCCCTAGGACACTGCTGTGTGCAATCCTGGGAAAAATAATTTCTGGAACATCAAAAAAGATTATTTTTTATCATTTTCTTTGAGCATTACTCTTTATCAGGTATAAAAATATTGAAAATGGGGGAAGAAAAGGCTGTTTGGTTTACAGTCAAGTGCCATCCAATTGGATAATGGCTCTTTCTGCTTTCTGATTGGTGTAGGAAAGCAGTACGTCATGGGAATGGATGTGTTGGCCAGAATGTGGGGGCAAGTCATGTGATGAAACATCCAGGAATACATTTAATCACAGTTGGCAACCCTGGACGGGAACAATGTCCCTGCCAAACTGCGCAGTGCCATGGCTTTGGCAAGCTAGGCCATTTTAAAGCGGTCCTCTGTCCCAGGAAACCTGTGTTTTCAAGATCTAAGGAGAAATCTGTTAAAGAAACCTCCATTCAAGAAACTCAAGACCCTGACAAGCAGGAAAGCACCTTCCTGGGAGAGGTAAAGGAAAATAAAAACCAATACTGGAGTACTGACATTGATGTAAATGGGCATCTGACCGAATTCAGGCTAGACACAGGGGCTGGTGCCTCAGTGTTATCTGACAGAGTCTCATGGCTGAATAAAGTGACTCTGTCACCGTCCTCTTTTCAAAGCTGGACTCCGGGGGGATCGAGTTAAATGTTCAAGGCCACCTAGATACGACACTAAAATACAAAGTGAAATTTTTGAAACACTGTGACGGGGGAGTGGTGGGTGGTGGGGGGGTGGGGTGGGGGAGGGGTGTAACAGAGGAGGTGGCATTGTGCTATTGATCAAGGAGTCAATCACTGCTGTAAGGATGGATGGTATCTTAGAAGTTCCTCAAATGAGGCCATATGGGTAGAACTTAAAAACAAAAAGGGGCCAATCAGTTTGCTGGGAGTGTACTATAGACACCCAAACAGTCATGGGGAGATAGAGGAGTAAATATGAGAAGTGTAAAAATAATAGGCTAATAATAGTAGAGGATTTCAACTTCCCCAATATTAACTGGGATAGTCTTAGTGCGAAAGGCTTAGAGAGGGCGGAATTCTTAAAGCGCATCCAGGAGAGCTCTTTGAGCCAGCATGTAGAAAGCCCTGCAAGAGAAGGGACGGTACTGGACCTAGTCTTAGGGAATGAAGCTGGGCAAGTGGTAGAAGTGTCAGTAGGGGAGCATTTCGGGGATAGTGACCATAACGCTGTAAGATTTAAGGTAGTTATGGAAAAGGGCAAAGATGGACTGGAAATAAAGGTCCTGAATTGGGAGAAGCCTGATTTCAATATGATAAGACAGGATCTGGTCAAAGAGGACTGGGAGCAGCTACTTGTAGGAAAGTCTACATCAGACCAGTGGGAGTCATTCAAAAAGGAAATAATGAGAGTTCAGGGCCACCTTGTTCCCATAAAAGGTGAAGGGTAGGGCCAACAAGTCCAGGGAACCCTGGGTGTCAAGGGATATAGAGGATTGGTAAGGAGGAAAAGGAGGCTTATGGAAGATACAAAGGGCTGAAAACAGCGGAAGCCCTAGAGGGGCATAGAAAGTGTAAGTGGGTACTTAAAAAAGTAATCAGGAGAGCGAAGAGGGGGCATGAAAAAACACTGGCGGGCAAGATAAAGGAAAATCCCAAGGCATTTTATAAATATATTAAGGGCAAGAGGATAACCAGGGAAAGTGTAGGGCCCATTAGGGACCATAGAGGACGTTGGTGAGGTTTTAAATGATTACTTTTCATCTGTGTTCACTATGGAGAAGGACAATGCAGGTGTAGAAATCAGGGAAGAGGACTGTGATATACTTGAACAAATTAGCATTGAAAGGGAGGAGGTATTAGCGGTTTTAGCAGGCTTAAAAGTGAACAAACCCCCAGGCCCAGATGAGATGTATCCCAGACTGCTGTGGGAGGCAAGGGAGGAGATTGCAGGGGCTCTGACACTCATTTTCAAATCCTCTCTGGCCACAGTAGAGGTGCCAGAGGACTGGAGGACAGCGAATGTGGTACCATTATTCAAGAAGGTTAGTGTGGATAAACCAGGTAATTACAGGCCAGTGAGTGTGACATCAGTGGTAGGGAAGCTATTGGAAAAAATTCTGAGGGATGGGATTAATCTCCATTTGGAGAGGCAGGGATTAATCAGGGATAGTCAGCATGGCTTTGTCAGGGGGAGATCATGTCTAACAAATTTGATTGAATTTTTTGAGGAGGTGACTAATTGTGTAGATGAGGGTAGTGTAGTTGATGTAATCTACATGGACTTCGGTAAGGCTTTTGATAAGGTCCTACATGGGAGACTGGTCAAGAAGGTAAGAGCCCATGGGATCCAGGGCAATTTGGCAAATTGGATCCAAAATTGGTTTAGTGGCAGGAGGCAGAGGGTGATGGTCAAAGGTTGTTTTTGTGATTGGAAGCCTGTGATGAGTGGTGTACCGCAGTGATCGGTGCTGGGACCCTTGCTGTTTGTAGTATACATTAATGATTTAGATGTGAATATAGGAGGTATGATCAATGAGTTCGCAGATGACATAAAAATTGGTGTTGTAAATAGTGAGGAGGAGAGCCTTACATTACAGGACGATATAGGTGGGCTGGTAAGATGGGCAGAGCAGTGGCAAATGGAATTTAATCCTGAGAAGTGTGAGGTGATGCATTTTGGGAGGACTGACACGGCAAGGGAATACACAATGAATGGTAGGACCCTAGGAAGTACAGAGGATCAGCGGGACCTTGGTGTACATGTCCATAGATCCCTGAAGGCAGCAGCACAGGTAGATAAGGTGGTTAAGAAGCCATATGGGATACTTGCCTTTATTAGCCAAGGCATGGAATATAAGAGCATGGAGGTTATGTTGGGGCTGTATAAAACGCTAGTTAGGCCACAGCTGGAGTACTGTGTGCAGTGCTGGTCACCACACTATAGGAAGGATGTGGTTGCACTGGAGAGGGTGCAGAGGAGATTCACCAGGATGTTGCCTGGGCTGGAGAGTTTCAGTTATGAAGAGAGACTGGATAGGCTAGGGTTGTTTTCCTTAGAGCAGTGAAGGCTGAGGGAGGAACTGATAGAGGTTTACAAAATTATGAGGGGCATAGATAGGTTAGATAGGAAGAAACTTTTCCCCTTAGTGGAGGTGTCAATAACCAGGGGGCATAGATTTAAGGTAAAGGACAGAAGGTTTAGAGGGGATTTGAGGAAAATGTTTTTCACCCAGAGGGTGGTTGGAATCTGGAACTCACTGCCTGAGGGGGTGTTGGAGACAGGAACCCTCACAACATTTAAGAAGTGTTTAGATGTACACTTGAAACGCCGTAGCATACAGGGCTATGGGCCAAGTACTGGAAATGGGATTAGAATGGGTAGGTGCTTGATGGCCGGCACGGACATGATGGGCCGAAGAGCCTGTTTCTGTGCTGTACAACTCTATGACTCTATTGTATGTTATCAAGAATCAAGAATGCTCTTTGTTGAGCAGAAAAGCCTCTATAGCTCTGAACCTGCTACTAAACGTTGGTGTGGTCAACACAGAAACACATGATAATGAATTTAGGAAGGGATTCCCTGACTTTTTGCAGGTTTGGGTAAACTGAAGACCATGTATCACATTACACTCAAGACAGATGCTGAGCCCCTTTGTCTATCCACACAAAGGAAGATCCCACACCCACTTCTGAAGAGAGTCAGGAGTGAGATAGAGGCAATGCTCAACAAGGGGTTATTCACCAGTCACTAAACCAATCAGGTGGTTCTCTGGTATGGTACCAGTCCCAAAGCCTAATGGTTCCATTCATATCTGCGTTGATCTAACACACCTCAACAAGGCACTGGAAAGGGAAATATATCCAATGGCATCGTTGGATGAGAACTTGGCCAAACTTGCAAAAAGTACCATCTTCACCAAACTTGACACCAACAGTGAGTTTTGGCAATTGCCATTGCCAAGGGTCCAAATTCTTAACTAATCTCATTACTCCCTTCGTACTTCTTTAACCTTCTGCCATTGGGCAGCACGTCAGCCCCTGAAATATTCCTAAGGACAATATCCAATATACTGCAGGGCATTGATGGTGTAATGCGCCACATGGATGACATCTTGATCCATGGGTCGACAAACAGGAACACGGCAGATGAGTCAGGGAGTCTTATTCACGCTGCAAGAGGCTGGCTTGATGCTCAATGACAAATGTGAGTTTTCTAGACCAATGATAAAATTCCTTGGGCACATTATACAAGCAAATAAAGGCAATAAAGGAATTCCTGCCACCTGGAAATGTAACAGAGCTCCAAAGGTCTTAGAGCATCATCAACCAGCTGGGCAAATTTCTGCCTCAATTAACCCAGGAAAATGAACCCCTCAGACATCTTTTACAACAGGAGCAGACATGGTGCTGGACTGAGCAACATCTGCAGTCATTCGAAAGAATCAAAATGATGCCAACATCCTCAGGGGTTCTAGCCCACTACGACCCAGAACCTCCCATGATTGGGGCAGCTGATGCATCGGCAAAGGGACTGGGAGCAGTGCTGTTCCAGGCCCAAAGCGATGGCAAAAGGAGACCTGTCCACTGTGCGTCCGGGTCATTAACTGAGACTGAAGAGTGCTATGCTGTGATCGAAAAGGCAACCCTCACAGCGACTTGGGCGTGTGAGAAACTCTTTTATTGTGCACTGGGCCTGCACTTTAAGATTGAGACCAATCACAAGCCATTGGTAACACCGTTGGACAGAAAGGAAGTCGCAAAGATGCCACTCAGGATTCAGCGATTCCGACTTTGACTTACGACACGGTGCTACCATGGAGTACGTACAGGGTAAATATCGGGTCACAGCCGATACACCGTCCAGGATACCTGCCACTTACCCAGGATAGGAAGATAAACCCGCATAGCGGAAGCTGAAGCCATTATAGCCTTGACTACCAGATACTTGTCAGCAACCAACCAGACGTTGCGTGAATTTCATGCAGCCCGAAGACAAGATGAAGAGCATGTCCAGATTCACATGTCCTGCCTAGCCGGATGGCCACAGTACATTCTACACAACCCTGTCGTAAGGCAATATTTTGAACAGCAGCACGACTTCAGAGTCATAACTGATCTGGTATACAATGCAAGTGGTGGTACCATGAGCTGTCTGCCTGAAGCCCTCCAGAAGATCCACTAAGTGCACCTTGGTATAACCCAGGTGTCGAGCCAGGGCTGTATGGTGGCCAGGGATTTCACTGTCAATTGAACAGATGTTCTCCAGCTGTGCCACCTGCACCATCCACAGGTGATGAAAAGTGTAGGAAGGCATGCCAGGAGCAGCACCAGGCATACCTAAAAATGAGGTGTCAATCTGGTGAAGCGACAACACAGGACTACTTGCGTGCTAAACAGCATAAGCACAAGTGACAGACAAAGCTAAGCGATCCCACAACCAATGGATCAGATCTAAGCTCTGCAGTCCTGCCACATCCAGTCGTGAATGGTGGTGGACAATTAAACAGCTCACTGGAGGAGGAGGCTCCATAAGTATCCCCATCCTCAATGATGGGGGAGCCCAGCACATCAGTGCAAAAGGTAAGGCTGAAGCATTTGCTACAATCTTCAGCCAGAAGTGCCAAGTGAATGATCCATCTCAGCCTCCTCTGGAGGTCCCCAGCATCACAGATGCCAGTCTTCAGCCAATTCGATTCACTCCATGTGATATCAAGAAACGGCTGAAGGCACTGGTTAGCGAAAGGCTATGGGTCCTGACAATATTCCGGCAATAGTACTGATGACTTGTGCTCCAGAACTTGCTGCACCCCTAGCCAAGCTGTTCCAGTACAGGTAGAACACTGGCATCTACCCGACTATGTGGAAAATTGCCCTAGTATGCCCTGTACACAAAAACAGGACAAATCCAACCCGGCCAATTACTGCTAATCGGTCTACTCTCCATCATCAGTAAAGTGATGGAAGGGGTCATCAACAATGCTATCAAGCGGCTTTTGCTTAGCAATAACCTGCTCACTGATGCCCAGTTTGGGTTCCGCCAGGGCCACTCAGCTCCTGACCTTATTACAGCCTTGGTTCAAACATGGACAAAAGAGCTGAACTCCGGAGCTGAGGTGAGAGGGGCTGCCCTTGACATCAAGACAGCATTTGACAGAGTGTGGCATCAAGGAGCCTTAACAAAACTGGAGTCAATGAGAATCAGGGGAAAAACTCTCCACTGGTTGTAGTCATACCTAGCATAAAGGAAGATGGTTGTGGTCGTTGGAGGTCAGTCATCTCAGCTCCAGGACATCATTGCAGGAGTTCCTCAGGGTAGTGTCCTCAGCCCAACCATCTTCAGCTGCTTCATCAATGATCTTCCTTCCATCATTAGGTCAGAAGTGGGGATATTCGCTGATGATTGCACAATGTTCAGCACCATTAACAGCTCCTCAGATACTGAAGCAGTCCATGTCCATTTGCAGCAAGACTTGGGCAATACCCAGGCTTGTGCTGATAAGTGGCAAGTAACATTCGCGCCACACAAGTGCCAGGCAATGACCATCTCCAACAAGAGAGAATCTAACCATCACCCCTTGACATTCAATGGCATTACCATCACTGAATCTCCCACTATCAACATCCTGGGGGTTACCATTGACCAGAAACTGAACTGGTCTAGCCAAATAAATACTGTGGCTACAAGAGCTGGTCAAAGGCTAGGAATCCTGTGGCGAGTAACTCACCTCCTGACTCCCCAAAGCCTATCCACCATCTACAAGGCAGAAGTCAGGAGTGTGATGGAATACTCCCCATTTGCCTGGATGAATGCAGCTCCAACAACACGGAAGAAGCTGGACACCATCCAGGACAAAGCTTGATTAGCACCCCATCCACAAACATTCACTCCCTCCACCACCGATGCACAATAGTAGCATTGTGTACCATCTACAAGATGCACTGCAGGAACACACCCAGGGTCCTTAGACAGTACCTTCCAAACCCACAACCACTATCATCTAGAAGGACAAGGGCAGCAGATACATGGGAACATCACCACCTGGAAGTTCCCCTCCAAGTAACTCACCTTCCTGACTCGGAAATATATCACCATTCCTTCACTGTCATTGGGTCAAAATCCTGGAACTCCCTCCCTAACAGCACTGTGGGTGTACCTACACCACATGGACTGCAGCGGCTCACCGCCACCTTCTCATGGGCAATTGGAGACGGGCAATAAATGCTGACCCAGCCAGTGGCACCCACATCCCATGAAAGAATTTTTAAAATTCTGCCCTCCTTCCCCTCAAGGTTTTGGGAAACGCCTTGGCATGGATTTGTTTGACTATAAAGGGAAAATATTTTGTGTAATGGTAGACTATTATTCCTGCAGGATAGGGGTGCAAAGCTACATGGCCTCACCTCTGAGGCCATTATTACCTCCTTGAAGAAAACGTTCCCTACACATGACATTCTGGATGTAGTCACCTCTAATAATGGACCACAATTTGCCAACGAGTGCTTCCAATCCTTTGCCACGTCGTATGGATTTGTGCATGCCACGCATTCCCCAAAATACTCCCAGTCTAACGGAGAAGCTGAGCGAGGAGTATGCACTTCCAAAGACTTCTTGAAGAAGAACGACGACTTAGAACTCACTCTGCTTGGCTAACGTTTGACACCATGACATGATGGGCTTTCCCCACGCGATCTTCTAATGGACTGCAAGCTAAAGACCCGACTTCCTTTCCTGCTCTACATCTTGTCATAAAATGTCACAGTAGAAAACCACCCTTGAGTTAGGGAGAAGGAAGAAGCCTAGCGATTGAGTCAAGCTCGTACATTTAACCGCAGACATAGGGCTCAAGACCTTCTGACTCTTTCAAGGGGAGAGGGGTTATGGATCAGAGATCAGAACCGTGCTGGTCCAGTAACTGAGAAGTCACAGCAACCAAAGTTCATATCTGGTCAATGCACAGTCAGGCAGCATTCAAAGGAACAGATCTGCCCTAATCTCAGTAGACAGAACACCAGTAACAGTATGGGCCCCTCGAGAGAATCTCAAACCCATTGAACCACAAATGAGGGAACCCAGGAGTGACAACTCCCATCTACCTCAGAAAGAACTCTGCACCCGTTCAGGAAGACTGGTGAAACCACCAGAGAGACTTTCCCTTTAAGCGAAGGGGTTTTGGTGGGAAGTGTAGGAGAATGTGTGTATAACAGTATGGGGATAAAGACTCAGGGGGTGGGGAGGAAGTAGATGTAGAGTAAAGGGTTAACTGCAATGACAGCTACTGAGCATGTGCGTACGGAGTGATGTCAGGGTGATGTCACGGTGATGTCACTCAGTGAGAGGAGATGAGTGTGGAGCATCTTAGAGAGTAGCTCCAGCGATGTCTTGGCCTTAATCTTTGTAAATAGTATGTAAATAAATGTATTTTCAACAAAAGACCATAACCTCCAGCAAGATCTCTTCCAGAGAGCTAAAGAATCCCGAGTTAAAACCATGATAACAGAGTTAGGACAGGTGACAAAAAGCTTTGTCAAAGAGTTAGATTTTAAGGCTGAATCCTAAAGGAGGGGGTGAGAGATGAATAAGGGGAGAAGTTTCGGGAGGGAATTCCAGAGCTTAGGGCCCAGGCAGCTGAAGACAAGGCCGCCAGTGGTGGAGTGCTTAAAATTGGGTATGCTTGAGAGGCCAGAATTGGAGGAGCGCAGGGATCTTGGAGGGTTGTAAGGCTGGAGGAGATCACAGAGATAGGGAGGGATTGAGACCAGGGAGGGATTTGAAAACAAGGCTGAGAATTTTAAAATGGCAGCGTTGCTGGAGCCAGTGTAGATCAACAAGCACAGGGATGGATGGGGAAACAGGATTTGCTGACCTCAGGATTTCAGAATGTGCTTCCCAATCAGCGATGTATCTTTTTGAGGTGTAGCCGTGTTATAGAAAACAGGACAACCAATTTGTGCACAGCAAGCTACCACACACAACAATGTGATAATGACAAGATCGTCTGTATTTTCAGTGATGTTAATTAAGGAAGGTTATTGACTAGGGCACCACGGAGAACTGGGTCAGCTTTTATTTCAAATAGTGGCCAGAGAATCAGCTGCACCTGAGAGGGCAGATGAAGACTGCGTTTGATATCTCATTGAAAGACGGCATTTCTAACTGTGCAGCACTCCCTCAGTACTGACCCTCTGACAGTGCAGCACTCTCTCAGTACTGACCCTCTGACAGTGCAGCACTCCCTCAGTACTGACCCTCTGACAGCGCAGCACTCTCTCAGTACTGATCCTCTGACAGCGCACCACTCCCTCAGTACTGATCCTCTGACAATGCAGTACTCCCTCAGTACTGACCCTCTGACAGTGCAGCACTCCCTCAGTACTAACCCTTCGACAGTGCAGCACTCACTCAGTACTGACCCTCTGACAGTGCAGCACTCCCTCAGTACTGACCCTCTGACAGTGCAGCACTCCCTCAGTACTGACCCTCTGACAGTGCGGCACTCCCTCAGTACTGACCCTCTGACAGTGCGGCACTCCCTCAGCACTGACCCTTCGACAGTGCAGCACTCACTCAGTACTGACCCTCTGACAGTGCAGCACTCCCTCAGTACTGACCCTCTGACAGTGCAGCACTCCCTCAGTACTGACCCTCTGACAGTGCGGCACTCCCTCAGTATATAAAAACACCAACCACTCATAAGGAATTGTGCAAAGACGTTGTTAATTCATGTATTAATTCATGTGAACAGATATACATAGACAGCAAGCTTGAGGACATCAGAGCCGCAGAGATGTGTCTGTGTCTGAGAATGGATCACATGACACGCTTCCCTTAAAAAGATGCATTAAAGACACTGCAACAGGAAAGTGGAGTTGAGGCCCAGGGTCATGCAGGTTGTATTGAATGGTGGAGCGGGTTTGTTGTGCAGTGTGGTCTAATGCTCCTATCTCCTGTGTTCATTCTTGTGTTGGTCTGGACTCTGTGCTCAGATCTCTACAGTGGGGATGTGGGCCCACAACCAGTGTCCCAGCCATTGCGCATGGGCTGACAGAGCTGGACGCCCCAGTTACACAGTGTGGGGCTGGTACGAGGGGGGCTGCGGTTTTCAAAGGCTGATATCTCTGAAGTGCGGGACATTAACATTAACATTCCAAACTGCTAACAGTGGGGTCTCCCAAGGACATCGCTCCTTCACACAACACAGGAAATAACACTGGCTAACCACAACACTCAGATTCACACTCACGTGTGGAGATTTTGGGAAAATAAACCTTGTTGCCATGGCAGCAGTTTTACCCTTACACAGAAATGTGGACAATCCCCAGTTTCTCCCAACTGAAGACACTGACTCTCACTGGGGTACAGGTCCCACACACACTGACTCTCACTGGGGTACAGGTTCCACACACACTGACTCTCACTGGGGTACAGGTCCCACACACACTGACTCTCACTGGGGTACAGGTTCCACACACACTGACTCTCACTGGGGTACAGGTTCCACACACACTGACTCTCACTGGGGTACGGGTCCCACACACACTGACTCTCACTGGGGTACAGGTTCCACACACACTGACTCTCACTGGGGTACAGGTTCCACACACACTGACACTCACTGGAGTATGGGTCCCACACACACTGACTCTCACTGGGGAACAGGTTCCACACACACTGACTCTCACTGGGGTATGGGTCCCACACACACTGACTCTCACTGGGGAACAGGTGCCACACACACTGACTCTCACTGGGGTATGGGTCCCATACACACTGACTCTCACTGGGGTACGGGTCCCACACACACTGACACTCACTGGGGTATGGGTCCCACACACATTGACTCTCACTGGGGTACGGGTCCCACACACACTGACTCTCACTTGGTTATGGGTCCCACACACACCGACTCTCACTGGGGAACAGGTTCCACACACACTGACTCTCACTGGGGTATGGGTCCCACACACACCGACTCTCACTGGGGAACAGGTTCCACACACACTGACTCTCACTGGGGTATGGGTCCCATACACACTGACTCTCACTGGGGTACGGGTCCCACACACACTGACACTCACTGGGGTATGGGTCCCACACACATTGACTCTCACTGGGGTATGTGTCCCTCACACACTGACTCTCACTGCAGTACGGGTCCCACGCACACTGACTCTCACTAGGGTATGGGTCCCTCATCCAATGGCTCTCACTGGGTAAGTGTCCCACACACACAGACTCTCACTGGGGTATGTGTCCCACACTCATTGATTCTCACTGGGGTGCGGGTCCCATACAAACGGACTCTCACTGGGGCATAGGTTACACACACACTGACTCTCATTGGGGTACGTATTCGACACAAACTGATTCTCGCTGGGGTACAGGCTCCACACACACTGTCTTTCAATGGGGTAATGGTCCCAGACACATTGACACTCACTGCGGTACGAGTTGCACACAGACTGACTCACACTGGGGTACGGGTCCCACACACACTGACTCTCACTCAGGTGTGGGTCCAACACACACTGAATATCAATGGGGTAGGGGTCCCACACGTACTGACTGTCACTGTGGGATGGGTCCCACACACACTGACTCTCACTGGGGTACGGGTCCCAAACACACTGACTCTCACTGGGTTACATATCCCTCACACATAGACACTCACTGAGGTACGGGACCTAACACACACTGATTCCCACTGGGGTACAGGTTCCACACACACTGACTCTCACTGGGGTACGGGTCCCACACACACTGATTCTCACTGGGGTACGGGTCCCACACACAATGACACTAACTGGGCTACGGGTCCCACACAAACTGGCTCACGTTGGGGCACGGGTCCCACATACACTGATTCTCACTAGGGTACGGGTCCCAAACACACTGACCCTCACTGGCGGACGTGTCCCACACACACTGTCCCTCTCTGGGGTACAGGCCCCACACACACTGACTCACACTAGGGTACAGGTCCCCCACACATTCACAATCACCGGGGTATGGGTCCCACACACACTGACTCTCACTAGGGTACAGGTCCCCCACACATTCACAATCACCGGGGTATGGGTCCCACACACACTGACTCTCATTGGGGTTCGGGTCCCACATACACTGATTCTCACTGGGTAAAGTTCCCACAAAAACTGAATCTCACTGGGGTACTGGTGCCAGACACATTGACTCTCACTGGGGGACCAGTCCCACGCACTGAATTTCACTGGGGTACGGGGCCCACTCACACTGACTCTATCTGGGGTACGGGTCCCACACAAACTGACTCTCACTGGTAAACGGGCCACACACTCACTGACTCTCACTTGGGTACGGGTCCCACGCTCACTGACTCTTACTGGGGTAAGGGTCCCACACACACTGACTCTCACTGTGGAGCGGGACCCACACACACTGACTCTCACTGGGGTACGGGTCCCAAACACACTGACTCTCACTGAGTTACATATCCCCCACACATTGACACTCACTGAGGTACGGGACCTAACACACACTGACTCCCACTGGGGTACAGGTTCCACACACACTGACTCTCACTGGGGTACGGGTCCCACACACAATGACACTAACTGGGCTACGGGTCCCACACAAACTGACTCTCACTGGGGTAAGGGTCCCATACACACTGACTCTCACTGGGGTAAGGGTCCCACACACAGTGACTCTCACTGAGGTAAGGGTCCCACACACACTGACTCTCACTGGGGTAAGGGTCCCACACACATTGACTCTCACTGGGTACGGGTCCCACACACACTGACTCTCACTGGGGTACGGGTCCCACACACACTGACTCTCACTGGGGTACGGGTCCCACACACACTGATTCTCACTGGGGTACGGGTCCCACACACACTGACTCTCAATGTGTAAAGTCCCCACAAAAACTGAATCTCACTGGGGCACAGGTCCTCCACACATTGACACTCATTGAGGTACGGGACCAAACACACACAGACTCTCACTAGGGTACAGGTCCCCCCACACATTCACACTCACCGGGGTATGTGTCCCACACACACTCACTCTCACTGGGGTCCGGGTCCCACACACACTGACTCTCACTGGGATACGGGTCCCACACACACTGACTCTCACTTGGGTACGGGTCCCACGCTCACTGACTCTCACTGGGGTAAGGGTCCCACACACACTGACTCCCACTGGGGTACAGGTTCCACACACACTGACTCTCACTGGGGTACGGGTCCCACACACACTGACTCCCACTGGGGTACAGGTTCCACACACACTGACTCTCACTGGGGTACGGGTCCCACACACAATGACACTAACTGGGCTACGGGTCCCACACAAACTGACTCTCACTGGGGCATAGGCCCCCCACACATTCACACTCATTGGGGTATGGGTCCCACACACACTGACTCTCTCTGGGGTACGGGTCCCACACACACTGACTCTCACTGGGGTCCGGGTCCCACACACACTGACTCTCACTGGGGTACAGGTCCCACAAACACTGACTCTCAGTGGGATACGGGTCCCACACACACTGACTCTCACTGGGGTACGGGTCCCACACACACTGACTCTGACTGGGGTACGGGTCCCACAAACACTGACTCTGACTGGGATACGGGTCCCACACACACTGACTCTCACTGGGGTACGGGTCCCACACACACTGACTCTCACTGGGGTACAGGCCCCATTCACACTGACTCACACTGGGGTAAGGGTCCCACACACACTGACTCTCACTGGGGTACGGGTCCCACACACACTGACTCTCGCTGGGGTACGGGTCCGACACACACTGACACTCACTGGGGTACGGGTCCCACACACACTGACTCTCACTGGGGTACGGGTCCCACACACACTGACTCTCACTGGGTAAGGGTCCCACACACACTGACTCTCACTGGGGTACAGGTCCCCCACACATTGACACTCACTGGGGTACGGGTCCCAAACACAATGACTCTCACTGGAGTACAGGTCCCACATACATTGACACTCACTGGGGTACAGGTCCCACACACACTGACTCTCACTGGGGTACGGGTCCCACACACACTGACTCTCACTGGGGTACGGGTCCCACACACATTGATTCTCACTGGGTTACGGGTCCCACACACACTGACACTCACTGGGTTACGGGTCCCACACACACTGACTTTCACTGGGGAACGGGCCCCACACACACTGACTCTCACTGGGGTACGGGTCGCACACACACTGACTCTCACTGGGGTACGGGTCCCACACACACACTGACTCACTCGGGTACGTGTTCCACACACACTGACTCTCGCTGGGGTACGGGTCCCACCCAGACTGACTCTCACTGGGTACGGGTCCCACACACACTGACTATCTCTGGGGTACGGGTCCCACACACACTGACTATCTCTGGGGTACGGGTGCCTCAAACACTGACTCTCACTGGGTAAGGGTCCCACACACACTGAATCTCACTGGGGTACTGGTCCCACATATACTGACTTTCACTGGGGTATGGGTCCCACACACTGACTTTCACTGGGGTATGAGGCCAACACACACTGACTCTATCTGGGGTACGGGTCGCAGACAAACTGGCGCTCACTGGTATATGGGTCCCACACTAACTGACTCTCACTGGGGTGCGGTTCCCAAACTAACAGTCTCTCATTGGGGTAAGGGTCCCACACACACTGACTCTCACTGGGGTACGGATCCCACACTCACTGTCTCTCACCAGGGAACGTATCCCACACACACTGACACTCACTGGGGTACGGGTCCCACACACACTGACTCTCACTGGGGTACGGGTCCCACACACACTGACTCTCACTGGGGTACGGGTCCCACACACACTGACTCTCACTGGGGTACGGGTCCCACACACATTGATTCTCACTGGGGTACGGGTCCCACACACACTGACTCTCACTGGGGTACGGGTCCCACACACACTGACTCTCACTGGGGTACGGGTCCCAAACACAATGACTCTCACTGGAGTACAGGTCCCACATACATTGACACTCACTGGGGTACGGGTCCCACTCACACTGACTCACACTGGGGTACGGGTCCCACACACACTGGCTCACACTGGGTCAGGTTCCCACAAGATCTGAATCTCACTGGGGTACGGGTCCCACACACACTGACTCTCACTGGGGTACGGGTTCCACACACACTGACTATCACTGGGGTACGGATCCCACACACACTGACTCTCACTGGGGTACGGGTCCCAAACACACTGACTCTCACTGGGGTACGGGTCCCACACACACTGACTCTCAGTGGGATACGGGTCCCACACACACTGACTCTCACTGGGGTACGGGTCCCACACACACTGACTCTGACTGGGGTACGGGTCCCACAAACACTGACTCTGACTGGGATACGGGTCCCACACACACTGACTCTCACTGGGGTACGGGTCCCACACACACTGACTCTCACTGGGGTACAGGCCCCATTCACACTGACTCACACTGGGGTAAGGGTCCCACACACACTGACTCTCACTGGGGTACGGGTCCCACACACACTGACTCTCGCTGGGGTACGGGTCCGACACACACTGACACTCACTGGGGTACGGGTCCCACACACACTGACTCTCACTGGGGTACGGGTCCCACACACACTGACTCTCACTGGGTAAGGGTCCCACACACACTGACTCTCACTGGGGTACAGGTCCCCCACACATTGACACTCACTGGGGTACGGGTCCCAAACACAATGACTCTCACTGGAGTACAGGTCCCACATACATTGACACTCACTGGGGTACAGGTCCCACACACACTGACTCTCACTGGGGTACGGGTCCCACACACACTGACTCTCACTGGGGTACGGGTCGCACACACATTGATTCTCACTGGGTTACGGGTCCCACACACACTGACACTCACTGGGTTACGGGTCCCACACACACTGACTTTCACTGGGGAACGGGCCCCACACACACTGACTCTCACTGGGGTACGGGTCGCACACACACTGACTCTCACTGGGGTACGGGTCCCACACACACACTGACTCACTCGGGTACGTGTTCCACACACACTGACTCTCGCTGGGGTACGGGTCCCACCCAGACTGACTCTCACTGGGTAAGGGTCCCACACACACTGACTCTCACTGGGGTACGGGTCCCACACACACTGACTATCTCTGGGGTACGGGTCCCACACACACTGACTATCTCTGGGGTACGGGTGCCTCAAACACTGACTCTCACTGGGTAAGGGTCCCACACACACTGAATCTCACTGGGGTACTGGTCCCACATATACTGACTTTCACTGGGGTATGGGTCCCACACACTGACTTTCACTGGGGTATGAGGCCAACACACACTGACTCTATCTGGGGTACGGGTCGCAGACAAACTGGCGCTCACTGGTATATGGGTCCCACACTAACTGACTCTCACTGGGGTGCGGTTCCCAAACTAACAGTCTCTCATTGGGGTAAGGGTCCCACACACACTGACTCTCACTGGGGTACGGATCCCACACTCACTGTCTCTCACCAGGGAACGTATCCCACACACACTGACACTCACTGGGGTACGGGTCCCACACACACTGACTCTCACTGGGGTACGGGTCCCACACACACTGACTCTCACTGGGGTACGGGTCCCACACACACTGACTCTCACTGGGGTACGGGTCCCACACACATTGATTCTCACTGGGGTACGGGTCCCACACACACTGACTCTCACTGGGGTACGGGTCCCACACACACTGACTCTCACTGGGGTACGGGTCCCAAACACAATGACTCTCACTGGAGTACAGGTCCCACATACATTGACACTCACTGGGGTACGGGTCCCACTCACACTGACTCACACTGGGGTACGGGTCCCACACACACTGGCTCACACTGGGTCAGGTTCCCACAAGATCTGAATCTCACTGGGGTACGGGTCCCACACACACTGACTCTCACTGGGGTACGGGTTCCACACACACTGACTATCACTGGGGTACGGATCCCACACACACTGACTCTCACTGGGGTACGGGTCCCAAACACACTGACTCTCACTGGGGTACGGGTCCCACACACACTGACTCTCACTGGGGTACGGGTTCCACACACACTGACTATCACTGGGGTACGGATCCCACACACACTGACTTTCACTGGGGTACGGGTCCCAAACACACTGACTCTCACTGGGGTACGGGTCCCACACACACTGACTCTCACTGGGGTACGGATCCCACACACACTGACTCTCACTGGGGTACGGGTCCCACACACACTGACTCTCACTGGGGTACGGGTCCCACACACACTGACTATCTCTGGGGTACGGGTGCCTCAAACACTGACTCTCACTGGGTAAGGGTCCCACACACACTGAATCTCACTGGGGTACTGGTCCCACATATACTGACTTTCACTGGGGTACGGGTCCCACACATTGACTTTTACTGGGGTACGGGGCAAACACACACTGACTCTATCTGGGGTACGGGTCGCACACACACTTACTCTCACTCGGGTACGGGTCCCTCACACACTGACTCTCACTGGGGGTACGGGTTACACAAACACTGACTCTCATTGGGATATGGATCCCACACACACTGACTCTCACTGGGGTACGGGTCCCACACACACTGACTATCACAGGGGTACGGGTCCCGCACACACTGACTCTCACTCGGGTACGGGTCCCCCATACAGTGACTCTCACTGGGCTACGGGTCCCACACACATCGACTATCACAGGGGTATGGGTCCCACACCCTCTGACTCTCACTTGGTTAAGGGTCCCACACACTGACTCCCACTGGGGTATGGGTCTCACACACATTGATTCTAACTGGGGTACGGGTCCCACACACACTGACTCCCACTGGGGTACGGGTCTCACACACATTGATTCTCACTGGGGTACGGGTCCCACACACACTGACTCTCAGTGGGGTACGGGTCCCTCAAACATTGACTCTCATTGGGCCACGGGTCACACACACACTGACTCCCACTGGGGTACGGGTCTCACACACATTGATTCTCACTGGGGTACGGGTCCCACACACACTGACCCTCACTGGGGTACGAGTCCCACACACACTGACACTCACTGGGTACGGGTCCCATACACACTGACTCTCACTGGGGTATGGGTGCCTCAAAAACTGACTCTCACTGGGGTACGTGTTCCACACAAACTGACTCTCGCTGGGATACAGGTCCTGCACACACTGACAGTCCCTGGGGTCCGGGTTCCACACACACTGCCTCTCACTGGGTTTATGGGTCCCCCACAGTCTGATGCTCACAGGGGTACAGGTCCCACACACACTGACTTTAACTGGGGTACGGTTCCCACACACACTGACTCTTACTGGGGGACAGGTCCCACACACACTGACTCTCACTGGGTAAGTTTCCCACAAAAACTGAATCTCACTGGGGTACAGGTCCCACACACACTGAATTTCACTGGGGTATGGGGCCAACACACACTGACTCCATCCGGGGTACGGGTCCCAAACAAACTGGCGCTCACTGGTATATGGGTCCCACACTCACTGACTCTCACTGGGGTGCGGTTCCCAAACTCACTGACTCTCACTGGGGTAAGGGTCCCAAACACACTGACTCTCACTGGGATGCGGGACCCACACACAGTGATTCTCACTGGGGTACAGGTCCCAAACACACTGACACTCACTGGGGTACAGGTCCCCCACACGTTGACACTCACTGGGGAATGGGACCTAACACACATTGACTGTCACTGGGGTACGAGTCCGACACACTGACTTTCACTGGGGTACGGGGCCAACACACACTGACTCCATCCGTGGTACGGGTCCCAAACAAACTGGCGCTCACTGGTATATGGGTCCCACACTCACTGACTCTCACTGGGGTGCGGTTCCCAAACTCACTGACTCTCACTGGGGTGCGGTTCCCAAACTAACTGACTCTCACTGGGGTAAGGGTCCCAAACACACTGACTCTTACTGGGATGCGGGACCCACACACATTGACACTCACTGGGGAACGGGACCTAACACACATTGACACACACTGGGGTACGGGACCCAACACAGACTTAGTCTCACTGGGGTACGGGTCCCACTCACACTGACTCTCACTGGTGTACAGGTCCCACACACATTGACTCTCAATTGGGTACGGGTCCCAAACACACTGACTCGCACTGGGGTACAGGTCCCCCACATATTGACACTCACTGGGGTACGGGTCCCACTCACACTGACTCTCACTGGGGTAAGGGTCCCACACACACTGACTCTCACTGGGGTAAGGGTCCCACACACACTGACTCTCACTGGGATGCGTGACCCACACACTGACTCTCACTGGGATACGGGTCCCACACACACACTGACTTTCACTGGGGTATGGGTCCCAGTCACACTGACTCTCACTGGTGTACGTGTCCCACACTCACTGACTCTCACTGGGGTATGTGTCCCACTCACACTGACTCACACTGGTGTACGTGTCCCACACTCACTGACTCTCACTGGGGTACGGGTCCCACACAAATGGACTCTCACTGGGGCACAGGTTACTCACACACTGACTCTCATTGGCGTACGTGTTCCTCACAAACTGACTTTCACTGGGGTACGGGTCCCACACACACTGAATCTCACTGGTGTACGGGTCCCACACACACTGAATCTCACTGGGGTACTGGTCCCACACACACTGACTCTCACTGGGGTACGGGTCCCACACTCACAGACTCTCACTGTGGTACAGGTCCCCCACACACTGACTCTCACTGGGGTACGGGTCCCACACACAATGACTCTCACTGGGGTACGGGTCCCACAAAAACTGACTCTCACTGGGGTACGGCTTTCACACACACTGACTCTCACTGGGGTACAGGTCCCACGCACACTGACTCTCACTGTGGTACAGGTACCCCACACACTGAATCTCACTGGGGTACGGGTTCCATGCACACTGACTCTCACTGGGGTCTGGTTCCCAAACTCACTGACCCTCACTGGGATGCGGGACCCACACACAGTGACTCTCACTGGGGTACAGGTCCCCCACACTTTGACAGTCACTGGGGAACGGGACCTAACACACACTGACTCTCACTGGGGTACGGGTCCCACACACATTGACACTCACTGGGGTATGGGTCCCACTCACACTGACTCTCACTGGTGTACAGGTCCCACACACATTGACTCTCAATTGGGTACGGGTCCCAAACACATTGACTTTCTCTGGGATACAGATCCCCCACACATTGACACTCACTGGGGTAAGGGTCCCACACACACTGACTCTCACTGGGGTAAAGGTCCCACACACACTGACTCTCACTGGGGTAAGGGTCCCACACACACTGACTCTCACTGGGGTAAGGGTCCCACACACACTGACTCTCACTGTGGTAAGGGTCCCACACACACTGACTCTCACTGGGATGCGTGACCCACACAAAGTGACTCTCACTGGGGTAAGGGTCCCACACACTGACTCTCACTGGGATACTGGTCCCACACAAACTGACTCTCACTGGGGTACATGTCCCACACTCACTGACTCTCACTGGGGTATGGGTCCCACTCACATTGACTCTCACTGGCTAAGGTTCCCACAAAAACTGAATCTCACTGGGGTACGGGTCCCACACACACTGACTTTCACTGGGGTACGGGGCCTACACAAACTGACTCTCCCTGGGGTACGGGTTCCACACACACTGGCTCTCACTGGGATGCAGGACCCACACACACTGACTCTCACTGGGTAAGGGTCCCACACACACTGACTCTCACTGGGGTACGGCTCCCACACAAATGGACTCTCACGGGGGTACAAGTTCCACACACACTGAATCTGACTGGGGTACTGGTCCCACACACATTGACCCTCACTTGGGTACAGGACACACACACATTGACACTTACTGGGGTACGGGTCCCACACACACTGACTCTCACTGGGGTACGGGTCCCACACACACTGACTCTCACTGGGGTACGGGTCCCACACACACTGACTCTCACTGGGGTACAGGTCCCACACACACTGACTCTCACTGGGGTACGGGTCACACACACACTGACTATGACAGGGGTACGCGTCCCAAACACACTGACTCTCACTGGAGTACAGGTCCCCCATACATTGACACTCACTGGGGTACGGGTCCCCGATGGGCTGATGAACAATTTTCAGAGCAGGATTGTAATTTTGAGCTCAGTATGTGGCAGAGATGATTTGGTTGTTGTTCCCGGTCAGTGGGCTATGGGTGGGGTGTCGGAGGAATGGGTCAGGTTGAGCTGGATTGGGTCTCAGTGGTTGGCCTGTGCGATTTGGAACAGGACCAATGGCACCGTGAATGGATTGTCGCAGGAATTCATGAGGAGCCGATGACCTCGGGCTGGAGCTTAGGTTTGGGGAGAGGGCAGTTGGAGAAGGCACATGAGGGAATGCATTACAGTGGGAGTAACACATGCACTCGCAGGGTGGCAGGGGAGCCAGGTATTTGGGCAATGAAGCTGGAATTTAAAGCTCAGCTTGGCTGATTGGCAGGGCGAGCAGCTCCTGTTCATGGAGGCTGCGATAGCTTGACTCTGCTGCCCTCAGCTGGAGCTGGGTGAAACTGCAGCTGAAGCTCAGATATACCCGAACACGATCCATCTCTGTCCCTCTCTCTCTCTCTCTGTTTCTATCTTTGTCTGTTTCTCTGGCTCTGTCTCTGCCTATCTCTCTCTTTCTCTCTCCCTTTCTCTCTCTCTCTCTCTCTCTCACTCTGTGGGAAGTGGTGATTGAACCAACAAAAGGAAAGAACAGCATCCTCTCCAATCTGTCCTTGACAATATTGGTAGTAGTCACCGCCGCTCAGTCCTTGTTGAGACAAAGCCTTGACTTAAACTGGAGGACAGCCTCCATGTTTCGTGTAGCACTCCCCAAAGCCTGTCCACTATCTACAAGGCACAAGTCAGGAGTGTGATGGAATACTCTCCACTTGCCTGGATGAGTGCAGCTCGCACAACACCCAAGAAGCTTGACACCATCCAGGACAAAGCAGCCCACTAGATTAGCACCACATCCACAAACATTCACTCCCTCCACCACCGACGCATAGTAGCAGCAGTGTGTACCATCTACAAGATGCACTGCAGGAATTCACCAAGGTTCCTTGGACAACACCTTCCAAACCCACAACCACTACCCATCTAGAAGGGCAAGGGCAGCAGATAGATGGGAACATCACCACCTGGAAGTTCCCCTCCAAGTCACTCACCATCCTGACTTGGAAATATATCGCAGTTCCTTCACTGTCACTGGGTCAAAATCCTTGAACTCCCTCCCTAACAGCACTGTGGGTGTACCTACACCACAGGGACTGCAGCGGTTTGAGAAGGCAGCTCACCACCACCTTCTCAAGGGCATTTAGAGATGGGCAATAAATGTTGGCCCAGCCAGTGAAGCCCACATCACATAAATCAATAAAAAAATCTCCATTGTGCCAAATAGGATAGACTCAGAATAGATCCAGCAGTTCAAAACTGGGCATCCATAAGGTGCTGTGGGCCATCAGCAGCAGAATTGTATACAACCACAAACTGTAACCTCACGGCCCAGCATATCCCCCCACTCTGCCATTACCACCAAGCCAGGGGATCAACCCTGGCTCAATGAAGAGTGCAGGAGGGCATGCCAGGAGCAGCACCAGGCATACCTAAAAATGAGGTGTCAACCTGATGAAGTTATAACACATGACTACCTGCATGTTAAACAAGGGGAGCAGCAAGCGATAGTCAGAGCTAAGCAATCACACAACCAATGGATCAAAGCAAGGTTCTGCAGTCCTGCCACATCCAGTCTGGAATGGTGGTGAATAATTAAACAACTAACATGAGGAGGAATCTCCACAAATATCCTTATCCTCAATGATGGAGGAGACCAGCACATCAGTGCAAAAGACAAGGCTGAAAAATTTGCAACCGTCTTCAGCCAGAAGTGCTGAGTGGACAATCCATCTTGGGCTCCTCATGAGGTCCCCAGGATCACAGATACCAGCCTTCAGCCAATTAGATTCACTCCATGTGATATCAAGCAATGGCTGAAGACACTGGATACTGCATGGCTATGGGCCCTGACAGTAATACTGAAGACTTGTGCTCCAGGATGAGCCACATCCCTAGCCAAGCTGTTCCTGAACAGCTATAATACTGGCACCTATCTGGGAAGATTGAGTAAATCAAAAGGAAATGACAAGGCTGTAGATCAAGGTATCAATAAAGGTAATAATCATCAGAGTATGGCAGGAAGGGACAGTGATCGCAAAGTTAAGATTGTGCCACCAGATAGGGCCAGAGTTAATACAAACAGTAAAAAAACTGAATTAAGGGCTCTGTGTCTGAATGCCCACAACTTTCACAATAAAACAGATGAATTGCCAACTGAAATAGAAATTCACATGTATGACCTGATAGTCATTACAGAGAAATGGCTACAAGGAAACCAAAGCTGGGACCTGAATAACCAAGGATATGTGACATTCAGAAAGGACAGGAAGCTGGGAAAAGGAGGTGGGGTAGCTCTGTTAGTTAAAGAGGACATTAGTACTGCAGCGAGAGATGAGCTTAGCTCTAAAGATCAAGCAGTAAAATCAATTTGGGTGGAACTAAGAAACAGCAAGGGGCAGAAAACATTGGTGAGAGTTGTTTGTAGACCACCAAACAGCAGTGGCAATATAAATCACAGTATAAATCAGAAAATTAGAGGGGCATGTAACAAGGGTAATACAGTAATCATGGGGTTTTCAGTCTTCGTATAGACAGGGCAAACCTAAATAGTACTAATGTTGTGGAGGATGCATTCCTGGAATATATTCAATGTGGCTTTCTAGAGCTGTACTTTGAGGAGCCAACTAGGGAATGGGTTATTTTAGATCTAGTGTTGTGCAATGAGAAAGGGGTAATTAATAACTTTGTTGTAAAGGAGCCTTTAGGAAAGAGTGACCATAATATGACAGAATTTTTCATTAAGTTTGAAAGTGATGTAGTTCAATCAGAAACTAGGGTCTTAAATCTAAACAAAGGAAACTATGAAGGTATGAGGGGCAAATTGGCTATGGTGGATCGAGAAACTACGCTAAAAAGTATGATGGTGGATAGGCAATGGCTAACATTTGAAGAACTAATACATAGTTTACATAAAAATACATTCCTTTAATGCACAAAAACCCAGAAAGAAAAGTGTTCCAACCGTAGCTAATGAAAGAAATCAAGGATTGTATTAGGTCAAAGGAAGAGGCCTATAAAGTTGTCCAAAAAAATGGCAAGCCTGAGGACAGGAAGCATTTTAGAATTCGACAAAGCAGGACCAGGGAAAAGGGTGGAATCGCCCCAGGTTTGCACTAAGCACGGTAGCGGGCCGGTACCCACCGGCCGCCATGGCGGGTTTTCACGCCGCATTGTCCCAAACCTGCTGCATTAATCATGCAGGACACTTAGGCCAGGATTTTCCCGTCGGTGAGCGGGGGGCGGGGCCCGCTGGGGGGGGGCGGGGCCCGCTCGCTGATGCGTAAAATGACGCGGGATGATGTCGGGCAGAACTCCCGTCGTCACCGCGCCCCATTTAAATTTTCAGGTAGGCGGGGGCCCAGCAAAATCAACTGTGCGCCCGCCGACCTGTCAATGGCCAATTGAGGCCATTGACAGAGTCATTTAAGTAATTAATGGACCTGCCCGTCCAACCTTAAGGTTGGCGGGCAGGCCGGGAGCCCTGGCGGGCATTAGAAAAAGCATGAAACCTCATGTGGATGAGGTTTCATGTAGGTTTTTAAAAATTTAATTAAAGTGTTTTTATAAGTTATGGACATGTCCCAACTCATGTGACAGTGTCACATGAGGGGACATGTCAGGGATTGTTTTTTCTATTTTTAATATCTTTTACAGTAGAGCTGATTTCCCTGAGGCAGCACTTAGCCTCAGGGAGATGAGTACGCTCTTTAGTGCGCATGCTGTGAGGGATATATTCCTGGAATGTATTCAATGTGGCTTTCTGGAGCAGTACTTTGAGGAGCCAACTAGGGAACGGGTAATTTTAGATCTAGTGTTGTTCAATGAGAAAGGGTTAATTAATAACTTTGTTGTAAAGGAGCTTTTAGGAAAGAGTGACCATAATGTGACAGAATTTTACTATTTTTAATATTTTTTACAGTAGAGCACTTAACCTCAGGGAGATGAGTGAGCTCTTTCGTGCGCATGCATGAAAGAGCACACTCTCGGCTGAGGGAATCCACCCCCCACCCGCGCAGGGAACGCACATCGCTTCCGTGCGGATGTCACACATGTAAAATGGCAGTGCGCCCCCAATCGGGGGCGCCGATTGGAGATGCGCCTCTGCACGCCCGCTCTTCAACATCCCCCCCGAGGAGGGAAAATCCTGCCATTAGAAAATAATGGTAGAATTGAGCAGAGGCAACTTGGATTTATGAAAGGAAAATCATGTTTAGCAAACCTGTTGGAGTTTGGGTGTCCTTGTTCATGAGTCATTGAAAGCGAACATGCAGGTATAGCAAGTAATTAAGAGGGCAAATGGTATGTTGGCCATTATTATAAGAGGATTTGAGTATAGGAGTAAGGATTTCTTACTGCAATTGTATAGAGCCTTGGTGAGACCGCATTGGAGCAGTGTGTACAGTTTTGGTCTCCTTATCTAAGGAAAGATATACTTGCCATAGAGAGAGTGCAACGAAGGTTCACTAAGTTAATCCCTGGGATGGAGGGATTCTCCTATGAGGAAAGCTAAATAGACTGGGCCTTTATTCTCTGAAACTTAGAAGAATGAGAGGTGATCTCATTGAAACGAGCTAAACTCTTACAGGCATCGACAGGGAAGATACAGGAAGGATGTTTCTACTGATGGGAGCTTCTAGAACCAGGGGACACAGTCTCAGAATAAGGGGAAAGCCATTTAGGACAGAGATGAGGAGGAATTTCTTCACTGAATCTTTGGAGTTTTCTATCTCAGGGGGCTGTGGAGGCTCAGGCATTGCGTACGTTCGAGACAGAGTTGGATAGGTTTCTACATATTAAAAACACCAAGGGATACAGGGATAATGCAGGAAAGTGGTGTAGAAGAAGGTCAACCATGATCTCATTGAATGGCGGAGCAGGCTTGAAGGGCTGAATGGCCTACTCCTGCTCCTATTTCTTATGCTCTTATGTACCAAACAATGTGGAAAATTGCCCAGGTATGTCCTGTCCCCATCAGTCTACTCTCGATCATCAGAAGGGCGATTGAAGGTGTCGTTGGCAGTGCTGTAAAGCGGTACTTATTCAGCAATAACGTGCTCACTGACGCCCAGTTTGGGTTCCATCAGGGCCACTCAACTCCTGACCTCATCACAGCCTTGGTTCAAACACAGACAAAAGAGATGAATTCCAGACATGAAATAAAAGTGACTGCCCTTGACATCATGATAGCGTTTATCTGAGTGGACATTAAGGAGCTCTAGAAAAACTGGAGTCAATGGGAATCGGGGAAAGCTTTCCACTGTTTGGAGTTGTACCTAGCACAAAGGCAGATGGTTGTGCTTGTTGGAGGCCAATTATCTCAGCCCTCCTAAAAAAGAACAAAGATTTTTGTTTATTGGCCATTTTCTTACCCTCGGCGTGATTATCCAATTTAAATCATTACAGCAGCAAGATTTTTGTGAGTTTTAAAAATAAGGAAGGTTATTTAGCATCACCAGATGTTGCCCAGGATGTTTAAAACTCAAGGCCTCACTCACCGTCTCACACACATAAAGATTAGATACAGATGAGGGTAAAACAATACAATTCAAGTTTATGATTGTCTCAGTCTCTTCCATGGCAGGCCTGTAGTTTCTTAGATGAGTTGATGCTTTAGTTGAAGTGAAAGTGTTGTAAAGCAGAGGATTCTCAGTAAGCCATGAGGATTCTTGTAGTCGAATTTCCGGGAGGTTGGTTCTCAAGTGAACTCAAAGTTGAAACAGATCGGAAGGAGTCCCTAGGATCTTCCACTTTCAAGGTATTGCTGTTTATTGCCTTGGCTACTTAGATGACTTGCAGCTGGTTTGATGGTTTTCTGAAGGAATTCCATCTCTGCAGAACAGCTTCTCGCTGTTATTTTAAAAGCAGACAATAAAATAGCTTCCTCACCATGTGACTTGTACAAGTTCAAAGTCCTTTTTCCAAAAAGGAGTGGTGTGTTGATTGCACATCCCATGTTGGCATTTGACACCTTAAAATTCAACCAGCTGGTTTGGATGAGGAACCATGATGATACAATGGAAGGCTGATGGAACCCATTCACATTTGTCTAAAACACATTGAGTTTCAATGTTTCTTTTGTCCATGCTGCAACTCAAAGATGAGCCAGCCGGAATGCTATAGTTCTTTTGTTGATGGTCTGTCCTTACACAAAGGGACGTGTGAATTCCCTGGATGGTTGTGAGTGTCCATATTTAATTAGGTAATTGCTTGAGACTCAGGGCTGTCTGGAGCTCAGAATGCCAAAGGTCACATGGTTTGAGGCAACCATTTTAATAGTCTAGTTTGTTCCAAATTTAAAAATATTGACTGAAGGTTCGTAATATACCAGAATATGATACATCTCCATTGCGCTGCGGAAAAAAATGAACCTGAAATGGTATCTGTTTAACATGGGCTTCCTTGCAAAGCATAGGAAGAATGTACATATCCACTTCATTGTACATTTGGCCATTCATACACAGCAATCCTGTCCTGCTACTGTTTCTCTGTCATGTTCGCTTTTCCTAAAATGCCCAATTACCTGTTGTCTGGTGAATGTTCATTAATATCAGCACACAAGGTTTTGAGAAAAGTAACTCTGAAAGGCATATCATTCTCAATACAGTTAGCGGTTGGTGGAAGTTCAGACTCCATGCTGGTTCCTAGGGAGAAGTCAGGTTTCACAAGGCTGGATTCTGTTTCAAAAAGCTTGTAATAGGTAAATAACTCTGAATACAATTGCCTGTTCTGGAACAATGACTGCAGCAGACGTGGACTAATAGAATTTCTCTGGAATATACAGCCAGCAGGGCACTTTAAGGGACTATTTACTTAGCAAATCAAAATGATGCTGTACTGAAACAGATGGCTGAAGCTGTTTGCCCTCCTTGTACCTCTCTCTCTCTCTCTCTCTCGGAAGTATTGTGCCTGGATTTGCAAAGTAACCATCCTGAGAAGAGTAATCTACTGCAAACGGAGATCTCTTGAGAATAAAATATGGAAATCTGCTCCAGACAACTGCACCCAGGAAGATCACTAAACGAAACAGCCACCACATGGAATCACCGCATTGAGACCAGCCAAAGAACAGCTAACCGTATACTCCTCTGCTTTAGCTTCTTCATGAACTGTAAAAAGTTCTTTAGTCTACCCTCTTGTCCTGCTGTTTGTACTAGTGTGTGTGTGGGTCCAGGTGAGTGTGTGTAACGTGATTGCAATTTACCGAGTCTTATTTTTATAATTTGAAAACATAAATAGTGGGACTCCTGCAGTGTTGGCACAGCAAATGCTCTCCAAAGTCACAAAAAGCCCTGTTATGTTCAGACCTGGAGTGGGAGAATAGGGGAGTCGTTTCACCCCCCTCACATGGTCAAAACACTATTCCTGCTCCTAAGTCCTATGTTTTCTTGTGGCTTTCACAAGTGTGTTCCACTTTAAGAGGTGTTGACTTTCCCTTTCTTGTTACTCTGGGGATGGATTTGCCCCATGTCCTTTGGGATGCTACTGCCCACAGGTGGCTGGCCAGCTTCTGCTGCACTGCCCTGTGGCTCTTTGACTGTGTGAGGCATCTCCCTCACGGTCTTCCTGCTGGCTTGGGAACTTTCTCTGTCCCTATTTAAATCCTGAAGGAAGGTGACTGCCAACCAGACCTCTGGTTGAGCCTCTTCATTCTTTTAAAATTCCATGGGTCTTACCTTGGCCTCTTTAAACTGTGCTGGCTTGGTTTTGGCCTCTTTAGCTTGCATGGGTTCCAGCTTGACCCCTTTTACCTTGGCAGGCCTTTTTCTGGCTTCCAGGAAGTCCTATGGCTTTCCTTCTATTTCCCTAATCCTTATTGGCCCCATCACCACCAAACCCCCCCACCCCTCCACAACCCCTCCCGCACTCCCCCCCACCCTCCACCCCTGTAGAATGTTAGGCTTTGTGCAGCTGAGTAGAATTTTTCAGCCTCCCTTCTGTTTTCCTAGTCTCCAGGGGCTGTATTTGACCTTCTGGGCACAGAGCCTGGCAGCCCATCAAGTCATTTCCCAACAATAGATCCATTCCCTTTATGGGTAAGTTTGGCACTACCCCAGCTGTCACTACACTGGTATCCTCATTACTATACAGGTGAATTTTTACCAGGGGAGCCTTGAAACATGGGCCAGTAATAGCACGGTGGTGTTAGAGGTAGAGCTAGCAATTCAAGGTGTAGAGTCACGACAGGAGAGCAAAATAGTAATATGAGAAATGAGGGTCAGAGAATGGCAGGAAGGGACAGAGAGAAAAAACTTAAAACACATTAACAGTCAAGACTAGATGTTACAGAGGTAACAAGAAGACAAAACTGAAAGCTCTCTATCTAAATGCACGTAGCATTCATAACAAAGTAAATGAATTGATGGCCCACATTGAAGTAAATAAATATGATCTGATAGCAATTACGGAGATGTGGCTGCAGGACAACAATGATTGGGTCCTTAATACTGAAGGGTACATGACATTCGAGAAGAATAGGAAGCTAGGTAAAGGTGGAGGGGTAGCACTGTTAATCAAAGTTGGCATTGGTGCAATAGTTAGAGATGACCTGGGTTCAGGAGATCAGGATGTAGAATCGGTTTGCGTGGAGGTGAGGATAGTAGGGGAAAAAAGTCATTAGTGGGAATGGTCTACAGGCCCCCTAACAGTAGCCACAGTGTAGGAGAAAGTATTCAAGAGAAAATATTGTGTGCTTGTGATAAAGGGATGGCAGTAATTATGGGTGATTTTAATCTACATATAAACTGGAAAAATCAGATTGGCAGTAGTAGCCTGGATGAGGAGTTCTTAGAATGCTTTCGAGGTAGGCTCTTAGAGCAGCATGTTCTGGAACCAACCAGAGAGCAAGTTATATTAGACTTGGTATTGTGTAATGTGACAGGATTAATTAATGACCTCAGAGTAAAGGCACCCCTAGGTAGCAGTGAGCACAATATGATTGAATTTTACATCCAGTTTGAAAGGGAGAAGAGTGGGTCTAAGACTAGTATCTTAAACTTAAATAAGGGCAATGATGTGGGGGATGAAAGCTGAGCTAGCTGAAGTGAACTGAGAAATTAGGCTAGTGGGTAGATCAATAGAGAAGCAGTGGCAGACATTTAAGGGGATATTTCAGAGTATTCAGAATAAGTACATTCCTACTATAAAGAAAGATACTAAGGGGAGGACCCACCATCCATGGTTAACTAAAGATGTTAAGGAAAACATCAAACTTAAGGAAAAAGCATACAACTCCGCAAAGATGAGTGGCAGGACAGATGATTGGACAGAATATAAAGAATGGCAGAGAATGACTAAAAGATTAATCAGGAGAAAGAAATTAGAGTATGAGAGGAAGCTAACTAGGAATGTAAAACCGGATAACAAGAGTTTCGACAGGTGCTTAAAAAGGAAAAGAGTAAGTTAAGTGAGCGTTAGTCCCCTAGAGAGTGACAGTGGGGAGTTAATAGTAGATAATAAGGAAATGGCGGAAGAAATGAACAAATATTTTGCTTCTGTGTTCACTATAGAGGATACAAAAAACATTCCAGTAATAGCTGCAAATCAGGAGGTGAACTGCAGAATGAAACTTGGTGAAATTGAAATGACTAGGGAAACGGCACTGAGCAAACTGAGCCCCGATGGAGCTGCAGGCTGGCAAGTCTCCGGGTCCCAGTAGACTACATCCTAGTGTCTTAAAAGAGGTGGCTAATGAGGTAGTCAATGCACTGGTGTTAATTTTCCAAAACGCGTTAGATTGTGGAAAGGTTCCATCAGATTGGAAAGTAGCAAATATAACCCCTCTATTCAAGAAGGGAGGGAGGCAGAAAACAGGAAACTATAGACCAGTTAGCTTGACGTCTGTCGTGAGGCAGGTGTTCGAATCGATCATTAAGGAGGTTATAGCTGGGCACTTAGAACAGCTCAAGGCAATTGGGAAGAGTCAGCATGGTTTTGTGAAAGGAAAATCATGTTTAACCAATTTATTGGAGTTTTTTGAAGGAGTAACATGCGCAGTGGATAAAGGGCAGCCTGTAGACGTACTGTACTTGGATTTCTGGAAGGCATTTGATAAGGTCCACGTCAAAGGTTATTAAGGAAAATAAAAGCGCATGGTGTAGTGGGTAGTATATTAGCACGGATAGAAGATTGGCTGGCTGGCAGAAAGCAGAGAGTATGCAAAAATGGGTCTTTTTCGGATTGGCAGGATGTGATGAGTGGAGTCCCACAGGGGTCTGTACTGGGGCCTCCATGTTTTACAATTTACATCAATGACCTAGATGAGGAGAGTGAAGACATGGTAGCTAAATTTGCAGATGTCTCAAAGATAGGTAGGAAAGTATGTTGTGAAGAGGACATGAAGAGGTTACAGATGGATATAGATAGGCTGAGTGAGTGGGCAAAGATCTGGCAAATGGAAAACAGTGTTCTGTTGAAGGGTTGTGTGGACCCGAAACGTCGGCACTGTTTTAAATTTAGGGGCCACCCTTTTAAGACAGAGATAAGGAGAATTTTTTTCTCAGAGTGTTGTGCGACTTTGGAATTCTCTGCCTCAGAAGGTGGTGGAGGCGGGGTCATTGAATATTTTTAAGGCAGAGGTAGATAGATTCTTGTTAGGCAAGGGAATCAAAGTTATCGGGGTTAGATGGGAATGTGGAAATCGAAACACGAGATGATCAGCCATGAACTTATTGAATGGCGGAGCAGGCTCGAGGGACCGAATGGTCTACTCCTGTTCCTATTTCTTATGTTCTTATGTTTGTCCTGTTTTTGGGCAGCAACACAGCAGTTTTCTCCACAAGCAGCATTTGAAAACACCCTCTATCTCTGAAAATGCCTATTTCTTTTCTTTGAGCTTGTTCTCCAGAAGGAGTCATTGGGCAGGATATTTTGCAGGGCGGGTGGGCGCGTGTCCGAGCTGCTCGAGCATAAAATGACACGTGAAGACGTTGGGCAAGTATCCCGACGTCATTGCACACTCGTGCGATATTTCGATCGGCAGGCGCACGTGGGAGTCAGCAACACGCCCGCCAGCAATTAAAATGCCTATTAAGGCCATTAACAATATAATTGAATCACATTTTTTGCTGCCAATCCAACTTTATGGTTGGTGGGCAGGCGAAAAGGCCAAGCGGCCTTTGCATTTTTTGCAATGTTAAGACACAGCAGTTGGTAAAAGCTGAGTTGTTTAAATCCCAGAGGGAAACTTGAACAACTGTCATAACCTATATTTTCAATTGGTATGTTTGAGATGCAGCTCCGAATTCAGGAATAAAACCACCAGACCTCAAGAAGTTTTTTTATATAAAACTAAATTAAACATTTATTAATTTAACAAGTTAAACACATGCACATGTCTACAAATTACTACTGTAATAACTTTTAAACAAATCCTCAAATTAATCACTCCCAGGTAAATCTTCACCAAGGCAACAATAACCCAAAGACTTTAAACAGACACCAGGAAAAGAACATTTGATCTTACAAATTCAAAATGAGGTTCCTTGCAGTTGGGTTCCTTTGCAGACACAGTTGTAGGCTTACAGGCTGGTTAAATCTTAAATGCCTCTGACTGACACACAAACTCCTTTCTGTTTATACCTAGCTTCCCCTTCGAATGTAAATTTTCTATTGTATTACTTGGATTTTTAATTTTACCTCTCCTAATGATAATCCTTTCATTCCACCAATTTTATTAGTAATATAAACTAATTGCTTGGCCTCTCCCAACTAGGTGCAAGATTTTATCCATTAGTTTGAATGGTTTATTTAAAAATGCAAATTGCACTTTACCTTTTAACTTCCTTACGTTTATCTAATTAACATCTTAAAACTACTATACATCAAAGCACCCAGACTAGCTGGCTTTAATCCAATTAAGACACACACAGACCACACACATAGACACACACAGACCACACACATAGACACAGGCTTTACTAAAATTCCAATCTAACAATAATTTCCAATGTTATAGACATTAACATCTCTTCATGACACCCCCCTCCCTTTTGAAAAATGAACCGTCATAATTTTAAAAGACGGCTTCATTTCTAATAACCCATCTCACGCTATCTCCCATACTTATTACACTATTACATTACCAGATGCATGCATTAACATAACTATATATATATATATATATATATAAGTTCCCAGAATCAATAGAAATCCAGAAATCCAGTCCAGTGTCAGGTTTTCTTTTAAATGTCCAATTTTCCCTTTAAGCTTCAAACTCTTGATAACGCATCTGTGAACAGATTTTCTCTACCAACAACATGTATTTATCTGTCGATTAAATGGTTGTAATAATATACTCCATCTGAAAAGTCTTGCTCTTTTGTCTCGAAATTTGTCCAAAAACTTCAAAGGATTGTGGTCTGTATAAACAATTGTTTCTGACAAATTCTTTGCAACATAAATTCCAAAATGCTGCAATGCTAACACCAGACCCAAGGAATCCTTTTCGATTGTTGAATATCTTCTCTGTTGTACATTCAGCTTCGGTGGAAAATACCCCATCGGTTTTTTCAATTCCAGTGTCATCTTCTTGTAACAGTACGGCCCCAATGCCTATATCGCTCCCGTCAACGGCCAACATAAATTGCTTGGCATAATTGGGTACTGCCAATACTGGTGTCGTAGTTAATATAGTTTTCAAACTATCGAATGACTTCTGACACACCAGTGCCCATCGAAACTTCTTGTTCTTTTTGAATAGTTCAGTCAGTGGAGCAGCTGCTTGGCTAAAATTTGGTAAAAATTTCTGGTAAAACCCACTCGTGCCCAAAAATCTCAAAACTTCTGATTTTGTTGTAGGCACTGGGAAATCCACGATGGCCCTGACTTTTGCTCCCTTGGAGCTACCTTACCACATCCAATGGGATGGCCTAGATATGTAACTTGCGCTTTTGCAAATTTGCTTTTAGCCAAGTTCATCATCAAATGAGCTTCTTGTAATCGAGAAAAACATAGGGCAGAATTTTCCCTTTGGCGTTTGGGGGCGGGCCCCGCACGTCCACATGTAAAACGACACGCGGCGATGTCGGGTGAGTATCCCGCCTGGTGGGTGCACATCAGACATCATTGAACGCCCGCCCAACAAAATATCGCGATGGCGTGCGGTGACGGCCGATGAACACCTGCCATTAATTAATGGGCCATTTGAGGCTCTTGACTCACCAATCGACGCCGATTTTTCAGCACCCGTGCAATCTTCGGGTCAGTGCATGGGCGCAATGGGCAGGTGGGTAGGAGGCATTTGTATAAACCTCATCCACGGGCGGGATAAGAGGGCTCACTGTGGCCGCGAGTGTGCATTGTCAAGTATTTATTTTTCAAAGTTTTTGAAACTTGCATGTGTGATCTGCAGTACTTCAAAATGCATACCAGCTGCTTTTTCTGGACACTTAACCTTCAGGTCAGCACCCTGCAGTGAGGAATCTTTTTTGGGCCTGCAGGTTTCAGGAAGCCTTCCCTTAGCCTGGGTCTGGGAGCTGAACTGTCCACTGGAGGCAGCTCCTTTGAGGATGAATGGAGGGCTAGAAGGGGGAGGAGGCCAGGAGTGCACAATCAGCCTCCAGGGGAGCCACCTTTGGGAGGACAGGCGCAGGGCCAAAAGGTGGACCAAGGCGGAAGGGGCTGCAGAAGATGCCACTATCCTGCTGCCAGGGTATGCAGGCGGCAAAGCAGCTACTTCAATATGACTGAGGTGCAGTGCCGGAGGAGGCTCCGTCTCTCAAGGGAGACAATCACCTCCATATGTCAGATGATTGGGCCTGAGATCTCCACAAACCGTGTGGGTGGACACCCCATGCCAGTGGCTCTAAGGTCACAGCTGCCCTCAACTTCTATGCCTCTGGCTCCTTCCAGGGCTTGGTGGGTGATCTTTGTGGTGTCTCCCAATCAGTTGTCCACACTTGTGTCAAGCAGGTTGCAGACGCTCTGTTCAGACGGGCATTGACCTTCATCCACTTCCGCTACAACCAGGCAAGTCAGACACAGTGAACCAGAGGCTTCATGCCCATTGCTGGCTTCCCCCGCGTTCAGGGTGCAATAGACTGCACACATGTGGCCATCAAGGCGCCAGCAGGTGAGCCCGGTGCCTTTGACAACGGGAAGGGCTTCCACTCCATGAACGTGCAGATAGTGTGTGATCACAGGATGCTGATTCTACAAGTCTGTGCAAGGTACCCAGGCAGCCCCCATGACACCTACATCCTCAGACACTCCCAGGTGCCGGGGCTCTTCAGTGCTCCAGCCCGGCTTGTTGGATGGCTGCTGGGTGACAAGGGTTCTCCCCTGAGAATGTGGCTCATGATGCCTCTCCGCCATCCAAGAACAGAAGCTGAGCAGCGGTACAATAGGAGCCACGTCTCCACAAGGGCTGTGGTGGAGAGAACCATCGGTCTTCTCAAGATGTGCTTCAGATGCCTTGACTGTTCAGGGAGCGCACTCCAGTACCCCCTAGATTGTGTCTCGGTGATAGTGGTTGCATGCTGCGCTCTCCACTATCTTGCGCTGGAAAGGGGGGACGCTGTGGACGATGAAGGCGTCGACGCAGTGGCTGCGGCTGCACACGATGAGTCCAGCAGTGAGTCCGAGGATGAGCATGCACAGGGAAATGCTGAGGGGGCAGACGCTGACCCAGGCATACTGCAGGGAGGCAGGGACACCCGGGAGGCTTTAATCCAATGAACCTTCAGCTAGCCCACCACAGATGGACCACCAGGACAAGCCTGGGCTGCAGGCTCCATACTCGATACCTAAGTGCCAAATCTGCCTGGATAGGAACAGTAACTAAGGGCCTTGTTAATAAAGCTGAATGTCCCACAAAGCACTCATTTCATTTTTGGAAACCAGCCACATGCAGAAGAAAAGAGGCAGCCTCAACCATGGTCACATGTCTGAATTTAATATCAGAAGCAAAGAAACTTAATCCAAAAAAATGACAATCGTGTTCCAATTCAAAGCAAATCATGAAGACCTCATCTCGGGCCAACACAAAAGCACCAGTGAGAATCCCTTGGTGTGCCTAAGGTGCCTTATGTTTACGTTTCCGGGTGCTACATCTTGGTGCTGGCCCATCGCTGGGAGTGGCATCTGAGACAGCCTGCTAACTCTGCTGTCCTGTTGGCCTCGATGACCTTGGCAGTCGTCTTCTGACCTGTGCAGCCTGTGCTGGCCCCGCCTGGAAGGGAGCTGCCAGTTCCACAGCTAGCATCTCCCCAGTTGTCGCAGCCTCACCGGATGCAATGGTCACTGGGAGAGGGGCGGAGGAGCTGCTGCCCTCATCCAAAGCGCCCTGAGAGGAGCCCACAGAGACGACAGGCAGCTGCTGTGCTGACGTGAGATCGCTTCGGACCTCCCTGCCCACCGTGGATGGATGGACACTGAACTTGGCCACATGCTGCCTACATCACATTAGGCACCACATGGTATATCCTTCCATAGCAAGGAGGCACAAGCACGTGGAGAGCAGAGGGCAGCAGATGGTTTGTTGTCATGCCACCTTGAAGCTCCCCTCCCAGCATCTCATCACCCTGACTTGGACATGTCCTGGAGTTCAAGCACAGTGCCTAGGTGCAGCTTCTCCAGGTTGCCCCCAAACCAGTCATGTGGGTCTCAGTGTAACACATGCTGCGGGCGCAGAACCCATCTCTTCATCACCCTCTCAGGCTGACCTCGGCATGGGCAATATCTGCTGGCCCTGCCAGCGAAGGACAAATGGCATTAATGAGTCAATGCAGTCACTACGCTCAGACTTGGCGGGGGGGGGGGGTGGGGGGGGGGTCGGCGCGGGGGGTGGGGGTGCCAGAGGGTAAAGCCTACCTGCTGGGTTAAATAACCAATGCCGACATTGTCCTCACCCTGCCAGAGCACAACAAGTCGTTGAAGTGCTTGCGACACTGGATCCAGGTGCACCGCACCACGTCACGGGAGCTCACCACCTCCGCCACCTCCTCCCAGGCAAGTTTCATCATGTGGGGGGGGGCCTCCTCCTCCCATCCTGGGGAACCAGCACCTCTCGCTGTGCTGCCACCTTCTCGAGGAGGGCAGCAAGGCAGTCATCGGAAAAACGAGGGGCAAACTGGCCCTACCCTCCGGCCTGGCCTACCCTCCGCCTGGCCTGCCCCGATGGCCTACCCTCCGGCCTGGCCTACCCTCCGGCCTGGCCTGCCCCAATGGCCTACCCTCCGGACTTGCGTCACCTCCACTAATTTCTAACATGTCCCTGCTCACGTGACAGAGAGGACATGTTTGTTAACATTTTAAAAACCTTTATTTTTAATTTTCAAAACTCTTCAGCTCCCTGAGGCAGCTCTATGTCTCAGGGAGCTTTTCCTGCATGTATTTGTGTGCATGCGCAAACTTGCACGCTCCCCCTCCTCCCCCCAACACAGGCAGGCAATGCGCGTTTCACGCTGGGTGGGCCTTAATTGGCCCGCCCGCATAAAATGCCGGAAGGGCCCCAATCATGGGCAGCGGTCAGCTTCCCAACCACTCCTGCCTGTCCCTCCTGAGCCTGCCCGATGGGGGAAAAGTACTGGCCATTATCTGTTTGCACAAGAAGCCTTGGACAATATCCTGTCCTCCCTCTGTCCCATTTGTGTAAGGGCTTGGTACGCTCAAGGCTATAGACACGGTTCTGACCGCAGCTCATCCGCTCTCCCCACCTCTCCTCCCTGTCCCTTCACCCCATTAGTCTTTTGGTGAACCAACAGTTTTGTTTTAAGTGACCCAGCACTGGAAGCAAGCAGGGCCAGTTCCTGCTGATTTACTTTCCAGGTTCTTTCTTTTTAAAGTTGGGGATTGATCAACACTGTCTTTCCTACTCCCCTTTCCTCTGGAGTCTATTTCTGTTCTATCTGCCTCCTTCTTATTTCTCCCTTGCTGGTAAGAGTTACCAGATCTGAATTTGTTTGGGTTTAGAGGTTTATGGGTTAAATTGTAGTCATTAGCCATGATAGCTGCATCTCTGACTTTGGAAACTTTTTGTTCCTCTATGTAATCTTTTAGGCTGTATGGGAGACAGTTTTTAGACTCCTCTAGCAGGATTATTTCTCTTAACCCTTTGTAGGTGCGGTCAATGTTCAGAGCCTGGACCGACCGGTCAAAGGCTAGCTGTTTAGTTGTCTCAAATTCCAGGAAAATCTCTGTGGGTTTTTTACAGAAGTTCTAGAATTGTTGGTGGTAAGCCTCTGGTATGAGTTCATAGGCACTGAGAACAGCAACATTTGTCTGCTCATAACTGGCAGAGATCTCAGCAGACAGCATGGAATAAACCTCAAGGACCTTTCCTACTTTTTGACCTTGTATCAGGAGTTTCGAAATCTCTCTGGCCATCGTAATCAAACCGCCAGTTTCGCAAAAGCTGTGAAGTAAGTTTCCACATCCTCTTCTTTAAATTTAGGGGCAAATTGGGAATACTTTAAGAAATCGAAGCTTGTCTCTGGGCTAAGGGTACATAAATTACCACTAGGTAAAGTCAAGTGCTCCCTAGCTGCTGCAATCTGTCACAGTTCCCGATCTTCCTGTCCCTGGAACTCTCTTTCAAGCTTTTCCAGCTGGAAAACACACTTTCTCTCTTGGAATTGCCCTTTCAGCTTTCCTGTCCTTTCCAGCTTCTCTTTCTTTCTCTCCCTTTTCCTCCCTTTCCTTCCTTGCCTGGAATCTAACACTAGCCTCCATTCTTCCAGGTGGATTTTGGCTAAGGTAACCTGGTCTGTTTCAGGTTCTGTATCTTTTACCTGTTCCGAAGCTGGACTGAGTCCAAGATGCTCAGCCAGCGCTTTTAGTACCTCGGGTCTCTGTGCTTTATTACATATATTCTGATCTACCTGCTTAGCTATGACTTTAGGCTGTTCTATGTTTAGAGATGCTAATTTTGGCCAAGTTAAGCGCTCCTCTTGAATAAATCCTTTTACATCAATCCACCTTACTTTCTATTGTTAGTATTCACAAAGCTTACAGCCCTAATCTCTTTTGCTTCGTTTCACAACTTTGTTTATTTTACTTTTCTCTTCTACTTCCAATTCTTTAACATAAGATTTGGCTCCTTTGCAATGGATTTTATTCCAGATTGCAGCCCCCAATTTTTCACAGACAGAATTTATGTGTTCCTTTTAATTGCCATGATCAATATATTTGCATGTAAATGGTGTGTTTTCTTACCCCCATAGCAATTGTGCCAATTTAAATGATTCCAGCAGCAAGCTTTTTGTGAGTTTTAAAAATGAAGAGGGCCATTTATTATCACGCACTTGCCCCAGGTGTTTAAAGTGCAAGGGCTCACTCATTTGTCTCACATGCACTATCACACACACACAGATTAGATTCGGACGAAGGCAAAACAATACAATTACAATTTATGATTGTCTGATTCTCTTTCATGGTAGGCCTATAGTTTCTTAGATTTGATGCTTTAGTTGAAGTGAAGGTCTTATAAAGCAGAGGATTATCAGCAAGCTGCGAGGATTCTTGTAGTTGAATTTCCAGGGAGGTTGGTTCTCAGGTGAACCCAAACTTGGAACAGGTTGGGGGGAGTCCCAAGGATCTCCCAATTTCAAGGTATTGCTGTTTATTACCTTGGCTACTTAGATGACTTGCAGCTGGTTTGATGTCTCTGCAGAACAGCTTCTTGCTGTTATTTTAAAAGCAGACAACAAAATGGCTTCCTCATCATTGCACAAGTTAAAAGTCCTTTTTCCCAAAAGAGGTGATTTGTTAATTACACATCCTGCTTTGTTGGTGTTGTTGTTGCATATGGTCCAGGCAGCTGAAGGCATGGCTGCTCATGATGGAGTCATCAAAATCAGGAAAGTGCAAGAGGTCAGAATTAGGGGAACACAGTTATCTTGGAAGGTTGTGGGGCTGGCGGAGATTACAGTGATGGGGAAGGGTAAAATCGTAAGAAAGGAAGGGAATTTTATAATATTTTGAACAACTCACTGGCCATATTTCCCAATTTAGCTTATCGAAACCTGACAGAATTTTGAATTACTCCTATCAAATTTCACTTAGCCAGCTTTCTAGTGACAATTTTAATATCTTGAGGGGTTTTGATAGAATAAGGAGGGAGTAGATATTTGCTGCTATATACAGGATACTGAGAGGTGCATCGGTAACCAGGGGCCACCGATGCAACCTGAGGAGAGATTTTTCACCAGCGAGTTCTTGTCATCTGGTATGCACTGCTGGAAAGGGGAGCAGATCCAATAGTAAATTTCAAGAGAGGAATTGGATAAATATATGAAGGGAAAACCTGCAGGGTCAAGGGGAAAGATTGGCAAACCTTTACAAAGAGCTAGCACTGGCACGATGGGCTGAATGGCTCCTGCTGAAGAGGTCAGAGTGCAGGCTGTGGTCACTTTAAGGATCCGAACATCACTTCGGCAATTTCCGTCAAAGAAACGCGAAACTTTCAGTCTTCTTCTTTCTTTTTATAATGTAAATTAGATTTATGCGCGGATGACAGAATCAAATAGTGACATTTATATCTGAATAGGGGAAAAATAAATTTGCTTTTTTTAAAAACAGCTTCTAACGGTCGGGGCGGCGACGTCATGACGCTGCGCAGCGCGTGACGTC
>NW_027598084.1:2500-5000 GCF_964194155.1 Cetorhinus maximus
ACCCGGGGAGGGGGGACATTAACTAACTACCGACACATCCGTGGGGGGGGGTTAACTAACTACCAACACACCTGTGGGGGGGATTAACTAACTACCAACACATCCGGGGGGAAATTAACTAACTACCAACACACACGGGGGGCAGATTAACGAAATACTAACACAGTCAAGGTGGATTAACTAACTACCAACACACCCAGGGAGGATTAACTAATTACAGACACACCCGGAGGGATTAACTAACTATCGACACACCCTGAGGGGATTAATTTACTACCGACACACCCTGGGGGTATTAAGTAACTACCAACAACCCAGGGGGGTTTAACTAACTACCAAGACACCCTGGGGTGATTAACTAACCACCAAAACATCCGTGGGGGGAATTAATTAACTAACGACACACCCAGCAGGGATTAATTAACTACCGACACACCCTGGGGGGATTAACTAACTACCGACACATCTGTGGGGCAGGTTAACTAACTACCAACATACCAGGGGGGGATTAACTAACTACCAACACACCTGAGGGGTATTAACTAACTACCAACACACCTTGGGGGATTAACTAAGTACCAACACACCCTGGGGGGTTTAACTAACTACCAACTCACTCGGGGGGGATTAACTAACTACCAACACATCCAGGGAGGATTAACTAACTACCGACACATCCGTGAGGGGGATTAACTAACTACCAACACACCCTGGGGGGCTAAACTAACTATCGACACATCCGTGGGGGGGGGATTAACTAACTACCAACACACCCGTGGGGGGGATTAACTAACTACCAACACACCTGGGGGTATTAACTAACTACCAACTCACTTGGGGCAGATTAACTAACTACCAACACACCCGGGGGAGTTTAACTAACTACCGACACATCCGTGGGGCAGATTAACTAACTACCAACACACCCGAGGAGGATTAACTAACTACCAACACACCCTGAGGGATTAACAAAGTACCAACACACCCTCGTGGGGTTTAACTAACCACCGACACATCCGTTGGGGGGGGATTAACTAACTACCAACACACCCAGGGAGGATTAACTAACTACCGACAGACCTGGGGGGGATTAACTAACTACCGACACATCCATAGGGCAGATTAACTAACTACTAATACAGTCAAGGTGGATTAACTCACTACCAACACACCCAGAGAGGATTAACTAACTACCGAGACAACCGTGGGGAGGATTAACTAACTACCAACACACCGGTGAGAATTAACTCACTACCAACACATCCAGGGAGGATTAATTAACCACCGAGACACCCAGGGAGGACTAATTAACCACCGACACACCCAGGGAGGATTAACTAAGTAACGACACACCCAGGGAGGATTAACTAAGAACTGACACACCGAGTGAGGATTAATTAACCACCGACATACCCAGTGGCAATTAATTAACCACTGACACACCCAGGGAAGGTTAACTAAATACTGACACACCCAGGGAGGATTAACTAAATACTGACACACCCAGGGAGGATTAATTAACCACCGACACACCCAGGGAAGATTAACTAAGTACTGACACAACCAGGGAGGATTATCTAAGCACTGTCACACCCATGGAGGATTAATTAACCACCGATACACCCAGGGAGGATTAACTAATTACTGACACACCCAGTGAGGATTAACTACGTACCGACACACCCAGGGAGGATTAATTAACCACCGACACACCCAGTGAGGATTAATTATCCACCGATAAAACCAGGGAGGATTAACTAAATACTGACACACCCAGTGAGGATTAATGAACCACCGACACACCCAGGGAGGATTAACTAAACACTGACACACCCAGTGAGGTTTAATTAACTGCCGACACACCCAAGGAGGATTAATTAACCACCGACACACCCAGGGAGGATTATCTAAGTATTGACACACCCAGGGAGGATTAATTAACCACCGACACACCCAGGGAGGATTAACTAATTACTGACACACCCAGTGAGGATTAATTAACCACTGACACACCCAGGAAGGATTAACTAAGTACTGACACACCCAGTGAGGATTAACTACGTACCGACACACCCAGGGAGGATTAATTAACCACCGACACACCCACTGAGGATTAATTATCCACCGATAAAACCAGGGAGGATTAACTAAGTACTGACACACCCAGTGAGGATTAATTAACCACCGACACACCCAGGCAGGACTAACTAAGTACTGGCACACCCAGGGAGGATTAACTAAGTACTGGCACACCCAGGGAGGATTAACTAAGTACTGACACACCCAGTGAGGATTAATTAACCACCGATACACCCAGGGAGGATTAATTAACCACAAACACACCCAGTGAGGATTAATTAACCACCAATACACCCAGTGAGGTTTAATTAACCACCGACACACCCAGGGAGGATTAACTAAGTACCAACACACCCAGGGAGGATTAACTAACCACCAACGCATCCATGGGGGGAATTAATTAACTACCGACCCACCCACG
>NW_027598084.1:12500-55129 GCF_964194155.1 Cetorhinus maximus
CATTCACACTCTCTCTCTCTCTCTCACTCTATCTCATTCACACTCTCTCTCTGACTCTCTCACTCTATCTCATTCACAATCTCTCTCTCTCACTCTATCTCATTCACACTCTCTCTCTGACTCTCTCTCTCTATCTCATTCACACTCTCTCTCTGACTCTCTCACTCTATCTCATTCACTCTCTCTCTGACTCTCTCTCTCTATCTCATTAACTCTCTCTCTCTGACTCTCTCACTCTATCTCATTCACTCTCTCTCTCTCTCTCTCTCACTCTATCTCATTCACACTCTCTCTCTGACTCTCTCACTCTATCTCATTCACAATCTCTCTCTCTCACTCTATCTCATTCACACTCTCTCTCTGACTCTCTCTCTCTATCTCATTCACACTCTCTCTCTGACTCTCTCACTCTATCTCATTCACTCTCTCTCTGACTCTCTCACACTATCTCATTCACTCTCTCTCTGTCTCTCTCTCTCTCTATCTCATTCACTCTTTCTCTGACTCTCTCACTCTATCTCATTCACTCTCTCTCTGACTCACTCTCTCTATCTCATTCACACTCTCTCTCTGACTCTCTCACTCTATCTCATTCACTCTCTCTCTGTCTCTCTCTCTCTCTATCTCATTCACTCTTTCTCTGACTCTCTCTCTCTATCTCATTAACTCTCTCTCTCTGACTCTCTCACTCTATCTCATTCACTCCTTCTCTGACTCTCTCACTCTATCTCATTCACTCTCTCTCTGTCTCTCTCTCTCTATCTCATTCACTCTTTCTCTGACTCTCTCTCTCTATCTCATTCACACTCTCTCTGACTCTCTCACGCTATCTCATTCACACTCTCTCTGACTCTCTCTCTCTATCTCATTCTCTCTCTCTGACTCTCTTTCTCTATCTCATTCATTCTCTCTCTCTGACTCTCTCTCTCTATCTCATTCACACTCTCTCTCTGACTCTCTCACTCTATCTCATTCACACTCCCTCTGACTCTCTCACTCTATCTCATTTACACTCTCTCTCTCTCTCTCTCTCTCTATCTCATTAACTCTCTCTGACTCTCTCACTCTATCTCATTCACACTCTCTCTGTCTCTCTCACTCTATCTCATTCACACTCTCTCTCTCTCTCACTCTATCTCATTCACAATCTCTCTCTCTCTCACTCTATCTCATTCACTCTCTCTCTGACTCTCTCACTCTATCTCATTCACCCTCTCTCTGACTCTCTCACTCTATCTCATTCACACTCTCTCTGACTCTCTCAGTCTATCTCATTCAAACTCTCTCTCTGACTCTCTCACTCTATCTCATTCACTCTCTCTCTGACTCTCTCAGTCTATCTCATTCACACTCTCTCTCTCTCTCACTCTATCTCATTCACACACTCTCTCTGACTCTCTCACTCTATCTCATTCACTCTCTCTCTGATTCTCTCACTCTATCTCATTCACACTCTATCTGACTCTCTCACTCTATCTCATTCACTCTCTCTCTGACTCTCTCTCTCTATCTCATTAGCTCTCTCTCTCTGACTCTCTCACTCTATCTCATTCACTCTCTCTCTCTGACTCTCTCACTCTATCTCATTTACACTATCTCACTCTCACTCTATCTCATTCACACTCTCTCTCTCTCTCTCTATCTCATTCACTCTCTCTGACTCTCTCACTCTATATCATTCACTCTTTCTCTGACTCTCTCACTCTATCTCATTCAATCTGTCTCTCTCTCTATCTCATTCACACTCTCTCTCTCTCTCTCACTCTATCTCATTCACACTCTCTCTCTGACTCTCTCACTCTATCTCATTCACACTCTCTCACTGACTCTCTCACTCTATCTCATTCACTCTCTCTCTGACTCTCTCTCTCTATCTCATTAACTCTCTCTCTCTGACTCTCTCACTCTATCTCATTCACTCCTTCTCTGACTCTCTCAATCTATCTCATTCACTCTCTCTCTCTCTCTCTCTCTCTCTATCTCATTCACTCTTTCTCTGACTCTCTCACTCTATCTCATTCACTCTCTCTCTGACTCACTCTCTCTATCTCATTCACTCTCTCTCTGACTCACTGTCTCTATCTCCTTCACACTCACTCTCTGACTCTCTCACGCTATCTCATTCACACTCTCTCTGACTCTCTCACTCTATCTCATTCTCTCTCTGACTCTCTCTCTCTATCTCATTCACACTCTCTCTCTGACTCTCTCACTCTATCTCATTCACTCCCTCTCTCTGACTCTCTCTCACTCTATCTCATTTACACTCTCTCTGTCTCACTCTATCTCATTCACTCTCTCTCTCTCTCTCTCTCTCTCTATCTCATTCACTCTCTCTGACTCTCTCACTCAATCTCATTCACACTCTCTCTGTCTCTCTCACTCTATCTCATTCACACTCTCTCTCTCTCTCACTCTATCTCATTCACAATCTCTCTCTCTCTCACTCTATCTCAATCATTCTCTCTCTGACTCTCTCACTCTATCTCATTCACACTCTCTCTCTCTGACTCTCTCACTCTATTTCATTCACACTCTCTCTGACTCTCTCAGTCTATATCATTCAAACTCTCTCTCTGACTCTCTCACTCTATCTCATTCACTCTCTCTCTGACTCTCTCAGTCTATCTCATTCACACTCTCTCTCTCTCACTCTATCTCATTCACACACTCTCTCTGACTCTCTCACTCTATCTCATTCACTCTCTCTCTGACTCTCTCACTCTATCTCATTCACACTCTCTCTGACTCTCTCACTCTATCTCATTCACTCTCTCTCTGACTCTCTCACTCTATCTCATTCACTCTTTCTCTGACTCTCTCACTCTATCTCATTCACACTCTCTCTGACTCTCTCACTCTATCTCATTCACACTCTCTCTCTCTCTCTCTATCTCATTCACTCTCTCTGACTCTCTCACTCTATCTCATTCACTCTCTCTCTGAGTCTCTCACTCTATCTCATTCACTCTCTCTCTCTCTCTATCTCATTCACACTCTCTCTCTCTCTCTCACTCTATCTCATTCACACTCTCTCTCTGACTCTCTCAGTCTATCTCATTCACACTCTCTCTCTGACTCTCTCACTCTAACTCATTCACTCTCTCTCTGACTCTCTCACTCTATCTCATTCACTCTCTCTCTGACTCTCTCACTCTATCTCATTCACTCTCTCTCTCTCTCTCTCTCTCTATCTCATTCACTCTTTCTCTGACTCTATCACTCTATCTCATTCACTCTCTCTCTGACTCTCTCTCTCAATCTCATTCACTCTCTCTCTGACTCTCTCACTCTATCTCATTCACACTCTCTCTCTGACTCTCTCACGCTATCTCATTCACACTCTCTCTGACTCTCTCACTCTATCTCATTCTCTCTCTCTGACTCTCTCTCTCTATCTCCTTCACACTCTCTCTCTGACTCTCTCACTCTATCTCCTTTACACTCTCTCTCTCTCACTCTATCTCATTCACACTCTCTCTCTCTCTCTCTCTCAATCTCATTCACTCTCTCTGACTCTCTCACTCTATCTCATTCACTCTCTCTCTGACTCTCTCACTCTATCTCATTCACTCGCTCTCTCTCTCTATCTCATTCACACTCTCTCTCTGACTCTCTCACTCTATCTCATTCACTCTCTCTCTGACTCTCTCACTCTATCTCATTCACTCTCTCTCTCTGACTCTCTCTCTCTATCTCATTCACTCTCTCTCTCTGACTCTCTCACTCTATCTCATTCACAATCTCTCTCTCTCTCACTCTATCTCATTCACACTTTCTCTGACTCTCTCACTCTATCTCATTCACACTCTCTCTGTCTCTCTCACTCTATCTCATTCACACTCTCTCTCTCTCTCTCACTCTATCTCATTCACAATCTCTCTCTCTCTCACTCTATCTCATTCACTCTCTCTCTGACTCTCTCACTCTATCTCATTCACCCTCTCTCTGACTCTCTCACTCTATCTCATTCACACTCTCTCTGACTCTCTCAGTCTATCTCATTCAAACTCTCTCTCTGACTCTCTCACTCTATCTCATTCACTCTCTCTCTGACTCTCTCAGTCTATCTCATTCACACTCTCTCTCTCTCTCACTCTATCTCATTCACACACTCTCTCTGACTCTCTCACTCTATCTCATTCACTCTCTCTCTGATTCTCTCACTCTATCTCATTCACACTCTATCTGACTCTCTCACTCTATCTCATTCACTCTCTCTCTGACTCTCTCTCTCTATCTCATTAGCTCTCTCTCTCTGACTCTCTCACTCTATCTCATTCACTCTCTCTCTCTGACTCTCTCACTCTATCTCATTTACACTATCTCACTCTCACTCTATCTCATTCACACTCTCTCTCTCTCTCTCTATCTCATTCACTCTCTCTGACTCTCTCACTCTATATCATTCACTCTTTCTCTGACTCTCTCACTCTATCTCATTCAATCTGTCTCTCTCTCTATCTCATTCACACTCTCTCTCTCTCTCTCACTCTATCTCATTCACACTCTCTCTCTGACTCTCTCACTCTATCTCATTCACACTCTCTCACTGACTCTCTCACTCTATCTCATTCACTCTCTCTCTGACTCTCTCTCTCTATCTCATTAACTCTCTCTCTCTGACTCTCTCACTCTATCTCATTCACTCCTTCTCTGACTCTCTCAATCTATCTCATTCACTCTCTCTCTCTCTCTCTCTCTCTCTCTCTATCTCATTCACTCTTTCTCTGACTCTCTCACTCTATCTCATTCACTCTCTCTCTGACTCACTCTCTCTATCTCATTCACTCTCTCTCTGACTCACTGTCTCTATCTCCTTCACACTCACTCTCTGACTCTCTCACGCTATCTCATTCACACTCTGACTCTCTCACTCTATCTCATTCTCTCTCTGACTCTCTCTCTCTATCTCATTCACACTCTCTCTCTGACTCTCTCTCACTCTATCTCATTTACACTCTCTCTGTCTCACTCTATCTCATTCACTCTCTCTCTCTCTCTCTCTCTATCTCATTCACTCTCTCTGACTCTCTCACTCTATCTCATTCACACTCTCTCTGTCTCTCTCACTCTATCTCATTCACACTCTCTCTCTCTCTCACTCTATCTCATTCACAATCTCTCTCTCTCTCACTCTATCTCAATCATTCTCTCTCTGACTCTCTCACTCTATCTCATTCACACTCTCTCTCTCTGACTCTCTCACTCTATTTCATTCACACTCTCTCTGACTCTCTCAGTCTATATCATTCAAACTCTCTCTCTGACTCTCTCACTCTATCTCATTCACTCTCTCTCTGACTCTCTCAGTCTATCTCATTCACACTCTCTCTCTCTCACTCTATCTCATTCACACACTCTCTCTGACTCTCTCACTCTATCTCATTCACTCTCTCTCTGACTCTCTCACTCTATCTCATTCACACTCTCTCTGACTCTCTCACTCTATCTCATTCACTCTCTCTCTGACTCTCTCACTCTATCTCATTCACTCTTTCTCTGACTCTCTCACTCTATCTCATTCACACTCTCTCTGACTCTCTCACTCTATCTCATTCACACTCTCTCTCTCTCTCTCTATCTCATTCACTCTCTCTGACTCTCTCACTCTATCTCATTCACTCTCTCTCTGACTCTCTCACTCTATCTCATTCACTCTCTCTCTCTCTCTATCTCATTCACACTCTCTCTCTCTCTCTCACTCTATCTCATTCACACTCTCTCTCTGACTCTCTCAGTCTATCTCATTCACACTCTCTCTCTGACTCTCTCACTCTAACTCATTCACTCTCTCTCTGACTCTCTCACTCTATCTCATTCACTCTCTCTCTGACTCTCTCACTCTATCTCATTCACTCTCTCTCTCTCTCTCTCTCTCTATCTCATTCATTCTTTCTCTGACTCTATCACTCTATCTCATTCACTCTCTCTCTGACTCTCTCTCTCAATCTCATTCACTCTCTCTCTGACTCTCTCACTCTATCTCATTCACACTCTCTCTCTGACTCTCTCACGCTATCTCATTCACACTCTCTCTGACTCTCTCACTCTATCTCATTCTCTCTCTCTGACTCTCTCTCTCTATCTCCTTCACACTCTCTCTCTGACTCTCTCACTCTATCTCATTTACACTCTCTCTCTCTCACTCTATCTCATTCACACTCTCTCTCTCTCTCTCTCTCTCAATCTCATTCACTCTCTCTGACTCTCTCACTCTATCTCATTCACTCTCTCTCTGACTCTCTCACTCTATCTCATTCACTCGCTCTCTCTCTCTATCTCATTCACACTCTCTCTCTGACTCTCTCACTCTATCTCATTCACTCTCTCTCTGACTCTCTCACTCTATCTCATTCACTCTCTCTCTCTGACTCTCTCTCTCTATCTCATTCACTCTCTCTCTCTGACTCTCTCACTCTATCTCATTCACAATCTCTCTCTCTCTCACTCTATCTCATTCACACTCTCTCTGACTCTCTCTCACTCTATCTCATTCACTCTCTCTCTCTCTCTCACTCTATCTCATTCACTCTCTCTCTGACTCTCTCACTCTGTCTCATTCACACTCTCTCTCTCTCTCACTCTATCTCATTCACACTCTCTCTCTCTCTCACTCTATCTCATTCACTCTCTCTCTGAATTTCTCACTTATCTCATTCACACTCTCTCTCTGACTCTCTCTCACTCTATCTCATTCACACTCTCTCTCTGACTCTCTCACTCTATCTCATTCACACTCTCTCTCTGACTCTCACTCACTCTATCTCATTCACACTCTCTCTGACTCTCTCACTCTATCTCATTCACACTCTCTCTCTGACTCTCTCACTCTATCTCATTCACTCTCACTCTGACTCTCTCACTCTATCTCATTCACACTCTCTCTGACTCTCTCACTCTATCTCATTCACACTCACTCTGACTTTCTCACTCTATCTCATTCACACTCTCTCTCTGACTTTCTCACTCTATCTCATTCACACTCTCTCTGACTGTCTCACTCTATCTCATTCACACTCTCTCTCTCTCTCTCTCTATCTCATTCACTCTCTCTCTGAATTTCTCACTCTATCTCATTCACACTCTCTCTCTGACTCTCTCACTCTATCTCATTCACTCTCACTCTGACTCTCTCACTCTATCTCATTCACACTCTCTCTGACTCTCTCACTCTATCTCATTCACTCTCTCTCTCTGACTCTCTCACTCTATCGCATTCACACTCTCTCTCTGACTCTCTCACTCTATCTCATTCACACTCTCTCTCTGACTCTCTCACTCTATCTCATTCACACTCTCTCTCTGACTGTCTCACTCTATCTCATTCACTCTCTCTCTGACTGTCTCACTCTATCTCATTCACACTCTCTCTCTGACTTTCTCACTCTATCTCATTCACACTCTCTCTGACTCTCTCACTCTATCTCATTCACACTCTCTCTTTCTCTCACTCTATCTCATTCACTCTCTCTCTCTCTCTCACTCTATCTCATTCACTCTCTTTATCTGACTCTCTCACTCTATCTCATTCACTCTCTCTCTGACTCTCTCACTCTATCTCATTCACACTCTCTCTGACTCTCTCTGACTCTATCTCATTCACTCTCTCTCTCTCACTCTATCGGATTCACACTCTCTCTCTCTCACTCTATCTCATTCACACTCTCTCTGACTCTCTCACTCTATCTCATTCACAATCTCTCTCTCTCTCTCTCTATATCATTCACACTCTTTCTCTGACTCTCTCACTCTATCTCATTCACTCTCTCTCTCTCTCTCTCTCTCTATCTCATTCACTCTTTCTCTGACTCTCTCACTCTATCTCATTCACTCTCTCTCTGACTCTCTCTCTGAATCTCATTCACTCTCTCTCTGACTCTCTCACTCTATCTCATTCACTATTTCTCTGACTCAATCACTCTATCTCATTCACACTCTCTCTCTGACTCTCTCACGCTATCTCATTCACACTCTCTCTGACTCTCTCACTCTATCTCATTCTCTCTCTCTGACTCTCTCTCTCTATCTCATTCACTCCCTCTCTCTGACTCTCTCACTCTATCTCATTTACACTCTCTCTCTCTCACTCTATCTCATTCACTCTCTCTGACTCTCTCTCTCTATCTCCTTCACACTCTCTCTCTGACTCTCTCACTCTATCTCATTCACTCCCTCTCTCTGACTCTCTCACTCTATCTCATTTACACTCTCTCTCTCTCACTCTATCTCATTCACACTCTCTCTCTCTCTCTCTCTCAATCTCATTCACTCTCTCTGACTCTCTCACTCTATCTCATTCACTCTCTCTCTGACTCTCTCACTCTATCTCATTCACTCTCTCTCTCTCTCTATCTCATTCACACTCTCTCTCTCTCTCACTCTATCTCATTCACTCTCTCTCTCTGAATCTCTCTCTCTATCTCATTCACTCTCTCTCTGACTCTCTCACTCTGTCTCATTCACATGGTCTCTGACTCTCTCTCTCTATCTCATTCACACTCTCTCTGACTCTCTCACTCTGTCTCATTCACACTCTCTCTCTCTCTCACTCTATCTCATTCACACTCTCTCTCTCTCTCACTCTATCTCATTCACGCTCTCTCTGAATTACTCACTCTATCTCATTCACACTCTCTCTCTGACTCTCACTCACTCTATCTCATTCACTCTCTCTCTCTCTCTCACTCTATCTCATTCACTCTCTCTCTCTGACTCTCTCACTCTATCTCATTCACACTCTCTCTGACTCTCTCACTCTATCTCATTCACACTCTCTCTCTCTCTCACTCTATCTCATTCACAATCTCTCTCTCTCACTCTATCTCATTCACACTCTCTCTGACTCTCTCACTCTATCTCATTCACAATCTCTCTCTCTCTCTCTCTATATCATTCACACTCTTTCTCTGACTCTCTCACTCTATCTCATTCACTCTCTCTCTCTCTCTCTCTCTCTATCTCATTCACTCTTTCTCTGACTCTCTCACTCTATCTCATTCACTCTCTCTCTGACTCTCTCACTCTATCTCATTCACACTCTCTCTGACTCTCTCTGACTCTATCTCATTCACTCTCTCTCTCTCACTCTATCTCATTCACACTCTCTCTGACTCTCTCACTCTATCTCATTCACAATCTCTCTCTCTCTCTCTCTATATCATTCACACTCTTTCTCTGACTCTCTCACTCTATCTCATTCACTCTCTCTCTCTCTCTCTCTCTCTATCTCATTCACTCTTTCTCTGACTCTCTCACTCTATCTCATTCACTCTCTCTCTGACTCTCTCTCTGAATCTCATTCACTCTCTCTCTGACTCTCTCACTCTATCTCATTCACTATTTCTCTGACTCAATCACTCTATCTCATTCACACTCTCTCTCTGACTCTCTCACGCTATCTCATTCACACTCTCTCTGACTCTCTCACTCTATCTCATTCTCTCTCTCTGACTCTCTCTCTCTATCTCATTCACTCCCTCTCTCTGACTCTCTCACTCTATCTCATTTACACTCTCTCTCTCTCACTCTATCTCATTCACTCTCTCTGACTCTCTCTCTCTATCTCCTTCACACTCTCTCTCTGACTCTCTCACTCTATCTCATTCACTCCCTCTCTCTGACTCTCTCACTCTATCTCATTTACACTCTCTCTCTCTCACTCTATCTCATTCACACTCTCTCTCTCTCTCTCTCTCTCAATCTCATTCACTCTCTCTGACTCTCTCACTCTATCTCATTCACTCTCTCTCTGACTCTCTCACTCTATCTCATTCACTCTCTCTCTCTCTCTATCTCATTCACACTCTCTCTCTCTCTCACTCTATCTCATTCACTCTCTCTCTCTGAATCTCTCTCTCTATCTCATTCACTCTCTCTCTGACTCTCTCACTCTGTCTCATTCACATGGTCTCTGACTCTCTCTCTCTATCTCATTCACACTCTCTCTGACTCTCTCACTCTGTCTCATTCACACTCTCTCTCTCTCTCACTCTATCTCATTCACACTCTCTCTCTCTCTCACTCTATCTCATTCACGCTCTCTCTGAATTACTCACTCTATCTCATTCACACTCTCTCTCTGACTCTCACTCACTCTATCTCATTCACTCTCTCTCTCTCTCTCACTCTATCTCATTCACTCTCTCTCTCTGACTCTCTCACTCTATCTCATTCACACTCTCTCTGACTCTCTCACTCTATCTCATTCACACTCTCTCTCTGACTCTCTCACTCTATCTCATTCACTCTCACTCTGACTCTCTCACTCTATCTCATTCACACTCACTCTGACTTTCTCACTCTATCTCATTCACACTCTCTCTCTGACTCTCTCACTCTATCTCATTTACACTCTCTCTGACTCTCTCACTCTATCTCATTCACACTCTCTCTCTCTCTCTCACTCTATCTCATTCACACTCTCTCTGACTCTCTCACTCTATCTCATTCACACTCTCTCTTTCTCTCACTCTATCTCATTCACTCTCTCTCTCTCTCTCACTCTATCTCATTCACTCTCTTTCTCTGACTCTCTCACTCTATCTCATTCACTCTCTCTCTGACTCTCTCACTCTATCTCATTCACACTCTCTCTGACTCTCTCTGACTCTATCTCATTCACTCTCTCTCTCTCACTCTATCGCATTCACACTCTCTCTCTCTCACTCTATCTCATTCACACTGTCTCTGACTCTCTCACTCTTTCTCATTCACAATCTCTCTCTCTCTCTCTCTATATCATTCACACTCTTTCTCTGACTCTCTCACTCTATCTCATTCACTCTCTCTCTGACTCTCTCACTCTATCTCATTCACTCTCTCTCTGTCTCTCTCACTCTATCTCATTCACACTCTCTCTGACTCACTCACCCTGTCTAATTCACACTCTCTCTGACTCTCTCACTCTATCTCATTCACTCTCTCTCTGACTCTCTCACTCTATCTCATTCACTCTCTCTCTGACTCTCTCACTCTATCTCATTCACTCTCTCTCTGACTCTCTCACTCTATCTCATTCACTCTCTCTCTGTCTCTCTCACTCTATCTCATTCACACTCTCTCTGACTCACTCACCCTGTCTAATTCACACTCTCTCTGACTCTCTCACTCTATCTCATTCACTCTCTCTCTGACTCTCTCACTCTATCTCATTCACACTCTCTCTGTCTCTCTCACTCTATCTCATTCACTCTCTCTCTGTCTCTCTCACTCTATCTTATTCACACTCTCTCTCTCTCTCTCACTATATCTCATTCACACTCTCTCTGTCTCTCACACTCTATCTCATTCACACTCTCTCTCTCTCTCACTCTATCTCATTCACACTCTCTCTCTCTCTCACTCTATCTCATTCACTCTCTCTCTGACTCTCTCACTCTATCTCATTCACACTCTCTCTGACCCTCTCAGTCTATCTCATTCACACTCTCTCTGACTCTCTCAGTCTATCTCATTCACTCTCTCTCTGACTCTCTCACTCTATCTCATTCACACTCTCTCTGACTCTCTCACTCTATCTCATTAACTCTCTCTCTCTCTCTATCTCATTCACTCTCTCTCTGACTCTCTCACTCTATCTCATTCACTCTCTCTCTGACTCTCTCTATCTCATTCACACTCTCTCTTACTCTCTCACTCTATCTCATTCAAACTCTCTCTCTGACTCTCTCACTCTATCTCATTCACTCTCTCTCTGACTCTCTCAGTCTATCTCATTCACACTCTCTCTGACTCTCTCACTCTATCTCATTCACACTCTCTCTCTCTCTGACTCGATCTCATTCACACACTCTCCCTCTCTCACTCTATCTCATTCACACTCTCTCTCTGACTCTCTCACTCTATCTCATTCACTCTCTCTCTGACTCTCTCACTCTATCTCATTCACACTCTCTCTGACTCTCGCACTCTATCTCATTCACTCTCTCTCTGACTCTCTCTCTCTATCTCATTAACTCTCTCTCTCTGACTCTCTCACTCTATCTCATTCACGCTCTCTCTCTCTCTCTCTATCTCATTCACACTCTCTCTGACTCTCACTCTATCTCATTCACACTCTCTCTCTGACTCTCTCACTCTATCTCATTCACTCTCTCTCTGACACTCTCTCTCTATCTCATTCACACTCCCTCTCTCTCACTCTATCTCATTCACATTCTCTCTCTGACTCTCTCTCTCTATCTCATTAACTCTCTCTCTCTGACTCTCTCACTCTATCTCATTCACTTTCTATCTGACTCTCTCACTCTATCTCATTCACTCTTTCTCTGACTCTCTCACTCTATCTCATTCGCTGTCCCTGACTCTCTCTCTCTATCTCATTCACCCTCTCTCTCTGACTCTCTCACGCTATCTCATTCACACTCTCTCTGACTCTCTCTCTCTAACTCATTCACACTCTCTCTCTGACTCTCTCTCTCTATCTCATTCGCACTCTCTCTGACTCTCACTCTATCTCAGTCACTCTCTCTCTGACTCTCTCTCTCTATCTCATTCACTCTCTCTCTGACTCTCTCTCTCTATCTCATTCACTCTCTCTCTCTGACTCTCTCACTCTATCTCATTTACACTCTCTCTCACTCTATCTCATTCACACTCTCTCTCTCTCTCTCTCTCTCTCTATCTCATTCAGTCTCTCTCTGACTCTCTCACTCTATCTCATTCACACTCTCTCTGACTCTCTCACTCTATCTCATTCACACTCTCTCTGACTCTCAAAAATCTATCACATTCAAACTCTCTCTGACTTTCTCACTCTATATCATTCACATTCTCTCTCTGACTCTCTCACTCTATCTCATTCAAACTCTCTCTCTCACTCACTCTATCTCATTCACACTCTCTTTCTATCACTCTATCTCATTCACTCTCTCTCTCTCTCTCACTCTATCTCATTCAACCTCTCTCTGACTCTCTCACTCTATCTCATTCACTCTCTCTCTGTCACTCTATCTCATTCAACCTCTCTCTGACTCTCTCACACTATCTCATTCACACTCTCTCTGACTCTCTCAATCTATCTCATTCAAACTCTCTCTGACTTTCTCACTCTATCTCATTCAAACTCTCTCTCTCACTCACTCTATCTCATTCACACTCTCTTTCTATCACTCTATCTCATTCACTCTCTCTCTCTCTCTCACTCTATCTCATTCACTCTCTCTCTGACTCTCTGTCTCTATCTCATTCACTCTCTCTCTGACTCTCTCTATCTCATTCACTCTCTCTCTGACTCTCTCACTCTATCTCATTCACACTCTCTCTCTCTCTCACTCTATCTCATTCACACTCTCTCTGACTCTCTCACTCTATCTCATTCACTATCTATCTCTCTCTCACTCTATCTCATTCACTCTCTTTCTCTGACTCTCTCACTCTATCTCATTCACTCTCTCTCTGACTCTCTCACTCTATCTCATTCACTCTCTCTCTCTGACTCTCTCTCTCTATCTCATTCACTCTCTCTCTGACTCTCTCACTGTATCTCATTCACACTCTCTCTCTGACTCTCTTACTCTATATCATTCACATTCTCTCTCTCACTCTATCTCATTCACACTCTCTCTGTCTCTCTCACTCTATCTCATTCACTCTCTCTCTGTCTCTCTCACTCTATCTCATTCACACTCTCTCTCTCTCTCTCACTCTATCTCATTCACACTCTCTCTGTCTCTCACACTCTATCTCATTCACACTCACTCTCTCTCTCACTCTATCTCATTCACACTCTCTCTCTCTCTCACTCTATCTCATTCACTCTCTCTCTGACTCTCTCACTCTATCTCATTCACACTCTCTCTGACTCTCTCAGTCTATCTCATTCACACTCTCTCTGACTCTCTCACTCTATCTCATTAACTCTCTCTCTCTCTCTATATCATTCACTCTCTCTCTGACTCTCTCACTCTATCTCATTCACTCTCTCTCTGACTCTCTCTATCTCATTCACACTCTCTCTGTCTCTCTCACTCTATCTCATTCACACTCTCTCTCTCTCTCACTCAATCTCATTCACACTCTGTCTCTCTCACACTATCTCATTCACACTCTCTCTCTCTCTCACTATATCTCATTTACACACTCTCCCTCTCTCACTCTATCTCATTCACTCTCTCTCTGACTCTCTCTATCTCATTCACACTCTCTCTGACTCTCTCACTCTATCTCATTCAAACTCTCTCTCTGACTCTCTCACTCTATCTCATTCACTCTCTCTCTGACTCTCTCAGTCTATCTCATTCACACTCTCTCTGACTCTCTCACTCTATCTCATTCACACTCTCTCTCTCTCTGACTCGTTCTCATTCACACACTCTCCCTCTCTCAGTCTATCTCATTCACACTCTCTCTCTGACTCTCTCACTCTATCTCATTCACTCTCTCGCTGACTCTCTCACTCTATCTCATTCACACTCTCTCTGACTCTCTCACTCTATCTCATTCACTCTCTCTCTGACTCTCTCTCTCTATCTCATTAACTCTCTCTCTGACTCTCTCACTCTATCTCATTCACTCTCTCTCTGACTCTCTCTCTCTATCTCATTAACTCTCTCTCTCTGACTCTCTCACTCTATCTCATTCACGCTCTCTCTCTCTCTCTCTATCTCATTCACTCTCTCTCTGACACTCTCTCTCTATCTCATTCAACCTCCCTCTCTCTCACTCTATCTCATTCACACTCTCTCTCTGAGTCTCTCTCTCTATCTCATTAACTCTCTCTCTCTGACTCTCTCACTCTATCTCATTCACTTTCTATCTGACTCTCTCACTCTATCTCATTCACTCTTTCTCTGACTCTCTCACTCTATCTCATTCGCTGTCCCTGACTCTCTCTCTCTATCTCATTCACACTCTCTCTCTGACTCTCTCACGCTATCTCATTCACACTCTCTCTGACTCTCTCTGTCTAACTCATTCACACTCTCTCTCTGACTCTCTCTCTCTATCTCATTCGCACTCTCTCTGACTCTCACTCTATCTCAGTCACTCTCTCTCTGTCTCTGTCTCTCCATCTCATTCACACTCTCTCTGACTCTCTCACTCTATCTCATTCAAACTCTCTCTCTGATTCTCTCACTCTATCTCATTCACTCTCTCTCTGACTCTCTCAGTCTATCTCATTCACACTCTCTCTGACTCTCTCACTCTATCTCATTCACACTCTCTCTCTCACTATATCTCATTCACACTCTCTCTTTCTCTGACTCGTTCTCATTCACACACTCTCCCTCTCTCACTCTATCTCATTCACACTCTCTCTCTGACTCTCTCACTCTATCTCATTCACTCTCTCTCTGACTCTCTCACTCTATCTCATTCACACTCTCTCTGACTCTCACACTCTATCTCATTCACTCTCTCTCTGACTCTCTCTCTCTATCTCATTAACTCTCTCTCTGACTCTCTCACTCTATCTCATTCACTCTCTCTCTGACTCTCTCACTCTATCTCATTAACTCTGTCTCTCTGACTCTCTCACTCTATCTCATTCACGCTCTCTCTCTCTCTCTCTATCTCATTCACACTCTCTCTGACTCTCACTCTATCTCATTCACACTCTCTCTCTGACTCTCTCACTCTATCTCATTCACTCTCTCTCTGACACTCTCTCTCTATCTCATTCACACTCCCTCTCTCTCACTCTATCTCATTCACACTCTCTCTCTGACTCTCTCTCTCTATCTCATTAACTCTCTCTCTCTGACTCTCTCACTCTATCTCATTCACTTTCTATCTGACTCTCTCACTCTATCTCATTCACTCTTTCTCTGACTCTCTCACTCTATCTCATTCGCTGTCCCTGACTCTCTCTGTCTATCTCATTCACACTCTCTCTCTGACTCTCTCACGCTATCTCATTCACACTCTCTCTGACTCTCTCTGTCTAACTCATTCACACTCTCTCTCTGACTCTCTCTCTCTATCTCATTCGCACTCTCTCTGACTCTCACTCTATCTCAGTCACTCTCTCTCTGACTCTCTCTCACTATCTCATTCACTCTCTCTCTGACTCTCTCTCTCTATCTCATTCACTCTCTCTCTCTGACTCTCTCACTCTATCTCATTTACACTCTATCTCACTCTATCTCATTCACACTCTCTCTCTCTCTCTCTCTCTATCTCATTCACTCTCTCTCTGACTCTCTCACTCTATCTCATTCACTCTCTCTCTGTCACTCTATCTCATTCAACCTCTCTCTGACTCTCTCACTCTATCTCATTCACACTCTCTCTGACTCTCTCAATCTATCTCATTCAAACTCTCTCTGACTTTCTCACTCTATATCATTCACATTCTCTCTCTGACTCTCTCACTCTATCTCATTCAAACTCTCTCTCTCTCTCTCACTCTATCTCATTCACACTCTCTTTCTATCACTCTATCTCATTCACTCTCTCTCTCTCTCTCACTCTATCTCATTCACTCTCTCTCTGACTCTCTCACTCTATCTCATTCACTCTCTCTCTGACTCTCTCTCTCTATTTCATTCACTCTCTCTCTGACTCTCTCTATCTCATTCACACTCTCTCTGACTCTCTCGCACTATCTCATTCACACTCTCTCTGACTCTCTAACTCTATCTCATTCACACTCTCTCTCTCTCTCACTCTATCTCATTCACACTCTCTCTGACTCTCTCACTCTATCTCATTCACTATCTCTCTCTCTCTCACTCTATCTCATTCACTCTCTTTCTCTGACTCTCTCACTCTATCTCATTCACTCTCTCTCTGACTCTCTCACTCTATCTCATTCACTCTCTCTCTCTGACTCTCTCTCTCTATCTCATTCAATCTCTCTCTGACTCTCTCACTCTATCTCATTCACACTCTCTCTCTGACTCTCTTACTCTATATCATTCACACTCTCTCTCTCACTCTATCTCATTCACACTCTCTCTGACTCTCTCTGACTCTATCTCTTTCACTTTCTCTCTCTCACTCTATCGCATTCACACTCTCTCTCTCTCACTCTATCTCATTCACACTCTCTCTGACTCTCTCACTCTATCTCATTCACAATCTCTCTCTCTCTCTCTCTATATCATTCACACTCTCTCTCTGACTCTCTCACTCTATCTCATTCACTCTCTCTCTGACTCTCTCACTCTATCTCATTCACTCTCTCTCTGTCTCCCTCACTCTATCTCATTCACTCTCTCTCTGTCTCTCTCACTCTATCTCATTCACACTCTCTCTGACTCTCTCACTCTATCTCATTCACACTCTCTCTCTGACTCTCTCACGCTATCTCATTCACACTCACTCTGACTCTCTCACTCTATCTCATTCACTCTCTCTCTGAATCTCTGTCTCTATCTCATTCACACTCTCTCTCTGACTCTATCACTCTATCTCATTCACTCTCTCTCTGACTCTCTCACTCTATATCATTCACTCTTTCTCTGACTCTCTCACTCTATCTCATTCAATCTCTCTCTCTCTCTATCTCATTAACACTCTCTCTCTCTCTCTATCTCATTCACTCTTTCTCTGACTCTCTCACTCTATCTTATTCAATCTCTCTCTCTCTCTATCTCATTCACACTCTCTCTGTCTCTCTCTCTCTATCTCATTCACTCTTTCTCTGACTCTCTCACTCTATCTCATTCACTCTCTCTCTGACTCACTCTCTCTATCTCATTCACTCTCTCTCTGACTCTCTCTCTCTATCTCATTCACACTCTCTCTCACTCTCTCACGCTATCTCATTCACACTCTCTCTGACTCTCTCACTCTATCTCATTCTCTCTCTCTGACTCTCTCTCTCTATCTCATTTACACTCTCTCTCTCTCACTCTATCTCATTCACACTCTCTCTCTCTCTCCCTCTCTCTATCTCATTCACTCTCTCTGACTCTCTCACTCTATCTCATTCACACTCTCTCTCTCTGACTCTCTCACTCTATCTCATTCACACTCTCTCTGACTCTCTCAGTCTATCTCATTCAAACTCTCTCTCTGACTCTCTCACTCTATCTCATTCACTCTCTCTCTGACTCTCTCAGTCTATCTCATTCACACTCTCTCTGACTCTCTCACTCTATCTCATTCACACTCTCTCTCTCTCTCACTCTATCTCATTCACACTCTCTCTCTGACTCTCTCACTCTATCTCATTCACTCTCTCTCTGACTCTCTCACTCTATCTCATTCACACTCTCTCTGAGTCTCTCACTCTATCTCATTCACTCTCTCTCTGACTCTCTCTCTCTATCTCATTAGCTCTCTCTCTCTGACTCTCTCACTCTATCTCATTCACACTCTCTCTCTCTCTCTCTATCTCATTCACTCTCTCTGACTCTCTCACTCTATATCATTCACTCTTTCTCTGACTCTCTCACTCTATCTCATTCAATCTCTCTCTCTCTATCTCATTCACACTCTCTCTCTCTCTCTCACTCTATCTCATTCACACTCTCTCTCTGACTCTCTCACTCTATCTCATTCACAATCTCTCTCTCTCACTCTATCTCATTCACACTCTCTCTCTGACTCTCTCTCTCTATCTCATTCACACTCTCTCTCTGACTCTCTCACTCTATCTCATTCACTCTCTCTCTGACTCTCTCTCTCTATCTCATTAACTCTCTCTCTCTGACTCTCTCACTCTATCTCATTCACTCTCTCTCTCTCTCTCTCTCTCACTCTATCTCATTCACACTCTCTCTCTGACTCTCTCACTCTATCTCATTCACAATCTCTCTCTCTCACTCTATCTCATTCACACTCTCTCTCTGACTCTCTCTCTCTATCACATTCACACTCTCTCTCTGACTCTCTCACTCTATCTCATTCACTCTCTCTCTGACTCTCTCACACTATCTCATTCACTCTCTCTCTGTCTCTCTCTCTCTCTATCTCATTCACTCTTTCTCTGACTCTCTCACTCTATCTCATTCACTCTCTCTCTGACTCACTCTCTCTATCTCATTCACACTCTCTCTCTGACTCTCTCACTCTATCTCATTCACTCTCTCTCTGTCTCTCTCTCTCTCTATCTCATTCACTCTTTCTCTGACTCTCTCTCTCTATCTCATTAACTCTCTCTCTCTGACTCTCTCACTCTATCTCATTCACTCCTTCTCTGACTCTCTCACTCTATCTCATTCACTCTCTCTCTGTCTCTCTCTCTCTATCTCATTCACTCTTTCTCTGACTCTCTCTCTCTATCTCATTCACACTCTCTCTGACTCTCTCACGCTATCTCATTCACACTCTCTCTGACTCTCTCTCTCTATCTCATTCTCTCTCTCTGACTCTCTCTCTCTATCTCATTCACTCTCTCTCTCTGACTCTCTCTCTCTATCTCATTCACACTCTCTCTCTGACTCTCTCACTCTATCTCATTCACACTCTCTCTGACTCTCTCACTCTATCTCATTTACACTCTCTCTCTGACTCTCTCTCTCTATCTCATTCACTCCCTCTCTCTGACTCTCTCTCACTCTATCTCATTTACACTCTCTCTCTCTCACTCTATCTCATTCACACACTCTCTCTCTCTCTCTCTCTCTATCTCATTAACTCTCTCTGACTCTCTCACTCTATCTCATTCACACTCTGTCTCTCTCACTCTATCTCATTCACACTCTCTCTCTCTCTCACTCTATCTCATTCACAATCTCTCTCTCTCTCACTCTATCTCATTCACTCTCTCTCTGACTCTCTCACTCTATCTCATTCACTCTCTCTCTGACTCTCTCACTCTATCTCATTCACTCTCTCTCTCACTCTCTCAGTCTATCTCATTCAAACTCTCTCTCTGACTCTCTCACTCTATCTCATTCACTCTCTCTCTGACTCTCTCAGTCTATCTCATTCACACTCTCTCTCTCTCTCACTCTATCTCATTCACACACTCTCTCTGACTCTCTCACTCTATCTCATTCACTCTCTCTCTGATTCTCTCACTCTATCTCATTCACACTCTCTCTGACTCTCTCACTCTATCTCATTCACTCTCTCTCTGACTCTCTCTCTCTATCTCATTAGCTCTCTCTCTCTGACTCTCTCACTCTATCTCATTCACTCTCTCTCTCTGACTCTCTCACTCTATCTCATTTACACTATCTCACTCTCACTCTATCTCATTCACTCTCTCTGACTCTCTCACTCTATATCATTCACTCTTTCTCTGACTCTCTCACTCTATCTCATTCAATCTGTCTCTCTCTCTATCTCATTCACACTCTCTCTCTCTCTCACTCTATCTCATTCACACTCTCTCTCTGACTCTCTCACTCTATCTCATTCAATCTGTCTCTCTCTCTATCTCATTCACACTCTCTCTCTCTCTCTCACTCTATCTCATTCACACTCTCTCTCTGACTCTCTCACTCTATCTCATTCACACTCTCTCACTGACTCTCTCAATCTATCTCATTCACTCTCTCTCTCTCTCTCTCTCTATCTCATTCACTCTTTCTCTGACTCTCTCACTCTATCTCATTCACTCTCTCTCTGACTCACTCTCTCTATCTCATTCACTCTCTCTCTGACTCACTGTCTCTATCTCCTTCACACTCACTCTCTGACTCTCTCACGCTATCTCATTCACACTCTCTCTGACTCTCTCACTCTATCTCATTCTCTCTCTCTGACTCTCTCTCTCTATCTCATTCACACTCTCTCTCTGACTCTCTCACTCTATCTCATTCACTCCCTCTCTCTGACTCTCTCGCACTCTATCTCATTTACACTCTCTCTGTCTCACTCTATCTCATTCACTCTCTCTCTCTCTCTCTCTCTCTCTATCTCATTCACTCTCTCTGACTCTCTCACTCTATCTCATTCACACTCTCTCTGTCTCTCTCACTCTATCTCATTCACACTCTCTCTCTCTCTCACTCTATCTCATTCACAATCTCTCTCTCTCTCACTCTATCTCAATCATTCTCTCTCTGACTCTCTCACTCTATCTCATTCACACTCTCTCTCTCTGACTCTCTCACTCTATTTCATTCACACTCTCTCTGACTCTCTCAGTCTATCTCATTCAAACTCTCTCTCTGACTCTCTCACTCTATCTCATTCACTCTCTCTCTGACTCTCTCAGTCTATCTCATTCACACTCTCTCTCTCTCACTCTATCTCATTCACACACACTCTCTGACTCTCTCACTCTATCTCATTCACTCTCTCTCTGACTCTCTCACTCTATCTCATTCACACTCTCTCTGACTCTCTCACTCTATCTCATTCACTCTCTCTCTGACTCTCTCACTCTATCTCATTCACTCTTTCTCTGACTCTCTCACTCTATCTCATTCACACTCTCTCTGACTCTCTCACTCTATCTCATTCACACTCTCTCTCTCTCTCTCTATCTCATTCACTCTCTCTGACTCTCTCACTCTATCTCATTCACTCTCTCTCTGACTCTCTCACTCTATCTCATTCACTCTCTCTCTCTCTCTATCTCATTCACACTCTCTCTCTCTCTCTCACTCTATCTCATTCACACTCTCTCTCTGACTCTCTCAGTCTATCTCATTCACACTCTCTCTCTGACTCTCTCACTCTAACTCATTCACTCTCTCTCTGACTCTCTCACTCTATCTCATTCACTCTCTCTCTGACTCTCTCACTCTATCTCATTCACTCTCTCTCTCTCTCTCTCTCTCTATCTCATTCACTCTTTCTCTGACTCTATCACTCTATCTCATTCACTCTCTCTCTGACTCTCTCTCTCAATCTCATTCACTCTCTCTCTGACTCTCTCACTCTATCTCATTCACTATTTCTCTGACTCACTCACTCTATCTCATTCACACTCTCTCTCTGACTCTCTCACGCTATCTCATTCACACTCTCTCTGACTCTCTCACTCTATCTCATTCTCTCTCTCTGACTCTCTCTCTCTATCTCCTTCACACTCTCTCTCTGACTCTCTCACTCTATCTCATTTACACTCTCTCTCTCTCACTCTATCTCATTCACACTCTCTCTCTCTCTCTCTCTCTCAATCTCATTCACTCTCTCTGACTCTCTCACTCTATCTCATTCACTCTCTCTCTGACTCTCTCACTCTATCTCATTCACTCTCTCTCTCTCTCTATCTCATTCACACTCTCTCTCTGACTCTCTCACTCTATCTCATTCACTCTCTCTCTGACTCTCTCACTCTATCTCATTCACTCTCTCTCTCTGACTCTCTCTCTCTATCTCATTCACTCTCTCTCTCTGACTCTCTCACTCTATCTCATTCACAATCTCTCTCTCTCTCACTCTATCTCATTCACTCTCTCTCTGACTCTCTCACTCTGTCTCATTCACACTCTCTCTCTCTCTCACTCTATCTCATTCACACTTTCTCTCTCTCTCACTCTATCTCATTCACTCTCTCTCTGAATTTCTCACTCTATCTCATTCACACTCTCTCTCTGACTCTCACTCACTCTATCTCATTCACACTCTCTCTGACTCTCTCACTCTATCTCATTCACACTCTCTCTCTGACTCTCTCACTCTATCTCATTCACACTCTCTCTCTGACTCTCACTCACTCTATCTCATTCACACTCTCTCTGACTCTCTCACTCTATCTCATTCACACTCTCTCTCTGACTCTCTCACTCTATCTCATTCACTCTCACTCTGACTCTCTCACTCTATCTCATTCACACTCTCTCTGACTCTCTCACTCTATCTCATTCACACTCACTCTGACTTTCTCACTCTATCTCATTCACACTCTCTCTCTGACTTTCTCAGTCTATCTCATTCACACTCTCTCTGACTGTCTCACTCTATCTCATTCACACTCTCTCTCTCTCTCTCACTCTATCTCATTCACTCTCTCTCTGAATTTCTCACTCTATCTCATTCACACTCTCTCTCTGACTCTCTCACTCTATCTCATTCACACTCTCTCTCTGACTCTCTCACTCTATCTCATTCACTCTCACTCTGACTCTCTCACTCTATCTCATTCACACTCTCTCTACTCTCTCACTCTATCTCATTCACACTCTCTCTCTGACTCTCTCACTCTATCTCATTCACACTCTCTCTCTGACTCTCTCTCTATCTCATTCACACTCTCTCTGACTGTCTCACTCTATCTCATTCACACTCTCTCTCTGACTCTTTCACGCTATCTCATTCACACTCTCTCTGACTCTCTCACTCTATCTCATTCTCTCTCTCTGACTCTCTCTCTCTATCTCATTCACTCCCTCTCTCTGACTCTCTCACTCTATCTCATTTACACTCTCTCTCTCTCACTCTATCTCATTCACACTCTCTCTCTCTCTCTCTCTCAATCTCATTCACTCTCTCTGACTCTCTCACTCTATCTCATTCACTCTCTCTCTGACTCTCTCACTCTATCTCATTCACTCTCTCTCTCTCTCTATCTCATTCACACTCTCTCTCTCTCTCACTCTATCTCATTCACTCTCTCTCTCTGAATCTCTCTCTCTATCTCATTCACTCTCTCTCTGACTCTCTCACTCTGTCTCATTCACACGGTCTCTGACTCTCTCACTCTATCTCATTCACACTCTCTCTGACTCTCTCACTCTGTCTCATTCACACTCTCTCTCTCTCTCACTCTATCTCATTCACACTCTCTCTCTCTCTCACTCTATCTCATTCACTCTCTCTCTGAATTACTCACTCTATCTCATTCACACTCTCTCTCTGACTCTCACTCACTCTATCTCATTCACTCTCTCTCTCTCTCTCACTCTATCTCATTCACTCTCTCTCTCTGACTCTCTCACTCTATCTCATTCACACTCTCTCTGACTCTCTCACTCTATCTCATTCACACTCTCTCTCTGACTCTCTCACTCTATCTCATTCACTCTCACTCTGACTCTCTCACTCTATCTCATTCACACTCACTCTGACTTTCTCACTCTATCTCATTCACACTCTCTCTCTGACTCTCTCACTCTATCTCATTCACACTCTCTCTGACTCTCTCACTCTATCTCATTCACACTCTCTCTCTCTCTCTCACTCTATCTCATTCACACTCTCTCTGACTCTCTCACTCTATCTCATTCACACTCTCTCTTTCTCTCACTCTATCTCATTCACTCTCTCTCTCTCTCTCACTCTATCTCATTCACTCTCTTTCTCTGACTCTCTCACTCTATCTCATTCACTCTCTCTCTGACTCTCTCACTCTATCTCATTCACACTCTCTCTGACTCTCTCTGACTCTATCTCATTCACTCTCTCTCTCTCACTCTATCGCATTCACACTCTCTCTCTCTCACTCTATCTCATTCACACTGTCTCTGACTCTCTCACTCTTTCTCATTCACAATCTCTCTCTCTCTCTCTCTATATCATTCACACTCTTTCTCTGACTCTCTCACTCTATCTCATTCACTCTCTCTCTGACTCTCTGACTCTATCTCATTCACTCTCTCTCTGTCTCTCTCACTCTATCTCATTCACTCTCTCTCTGACTCTCTCACTCTATCTCATTCACACTCTCGCTCAGACTCTCTCACTCTATCTCATTCACACTCTCTCTGTCTCTCTCACTCTATCTCATTCACTCTCTCTCTGTCTCTCTCACTCTATCTTATTCACACTCTCTCTCTCTCTCTCTCACTATATCTCATTCACACTCTGTCTGTCTCTCACACTCTATCTCATTCACACTCTCTCTCTCTCTCACTCTATCTCATTCACACTCTCTCTCTCTCTCACTCTATCTCATTCACTCTCTCTCTGACTCTCTCACTCTATCTCATTCACACTCTCTCTGACCCTCTCAGTCTATCTCATTCAAACTCTCTCTGACTCTCTCAGTCTATCTCATTCACTCTCTCTCTGACTCTCTCACTCTATCTCATTCACACTCTCTCTGACTCTCTCACTCTATCTCATTAACTCTCTCTCTCTCTCTATCTCATTCACTCTCTCTCTGACTCTCTCACTCTATCTCATTCACTCTCTCTCTGACTCTCTCTATCTCATTCACACTCTCTCTGACTCTCTCACTCTATCTCATTCAAACTCTCTCTCTGACTCTCTCACTCTATCTCATTCACTCTCTCTCTGACTCTCTCAGTCTATCTCATTCACACTCTCTCTGACTCTCTCACTCTATCTCATTCACACTCTCTCTCTCTCTGACTCGATCTCATTCACACACTCTCCCTCTCTCACTCTATCTCATTCACACTCTCTCTCTGACTCTCTCACTCTATCTCATTCACTCTCTCTCTGACTCTCTCACTCTATCTCATTCACACTCTCTCTGACTCTCTCACTCTATCTCATTCACTCTCTCTCTGACTCTCTCTCTCTATCTCATTAACTCTCTCTCTGACTCTCTCACTCTATCTCATTCACTCTCTCTCTGACTCTCTCTCTCTATCTCATTAACTCTCTCTCTCTGACTCTCTGACTCTATCTCATTCACGCTCTCTCTCTCTCTCTCTATCTCATTCACACTCTCTCTGACTCTCACTCTATCTCATTCACACTCTCTCTCTGACTCTCTCACTCTATCTCATTCACTCTCTCTCTGACACTCTCTCTCTATCTCATTCACACTCCCTCTCTCTCACTCTATCTCAATCACACTCTCTCTCTGACTCTCTCTCTCTATCTCATTAACTCTCTCTCTCTGACTCTCTCACTCTATCTCATTCACTTTCTATCTGACTCTCTCACTCTATCTCATTCACTCTTTCTCTGACTCTCTCACTCTATCTCATTCGCTGTCCCTGACTCTCTCTCTCTATCTCATTCACACTCTCTCTCTGACTCTCTCACGCTATCTCATTCACACTCTCTCTGACTCTCTCTCTCTAACTCATTCACACTCTCTCTCTGACTCTCTCTCTCTATCTCATTCGCACTCTCTCTGACTCTCACTCTATCTCAGTCAAACTCTCTCTGACTCTCTCTCTCTATCTCATTCACTCTCTCTCTGACTCTCTCTCTCTATCTCATTCACTCTCTCTCTCTGACTCTCTCACTCTATCTCATTTACACTCTCTCTCACTCTATCTCATTCACACTCTCTCTCTCTCTCTCTCTCTATCTCATTCACTCTCTCTCTGACTCTCTCACTCTATTTCATTCACACTCTCTCTGACTCTCTCACTCTATCTCATTCACACTCTCTCTGACTCTCAAAAATCTATCTCATTCAAACTCTCTCTGACTTTCTCACTCTATATCATTCACATTCTCTCTCTGACTCTCTCACTCTATCTCATTCAAACTCTCTCTCTCACTCACTCTATCTCATTCACACTCTCTTTCTATCACTCTATCTCATTCACTCTCTCTCTCTCTCTCACTCTATCTCATTCACTCTCTCTCTGACTCTCTCACTCTATCTCATTCACTCTCTCTCTGTCACTCTATCTCATTCAACCTCTCTCTGACTCTCTCACTCTATCTCATTCACTCTCTCTCTGACTCTCTGAATCTATCTCATTCAAACTCTCTCTGACTTTCTCACTCTATATCATTCACATTCTCTCTCTGACTCTCTCACTCTATCTCATTCAAACTCTCTCTCTCTCTCTCACTCTATCTCATTCACACTCTCTTTCTATCACTCTATCTCATTCACTCTCTCTCTCTCTCTCACTCTATCTCATTCACTCTATCTCTGACTCTCTCACTCTATCTCATTCACTCTCTATCTCTCTGTCTCTATCTCATTCACTCTCTCTCTGACTCTCTCTATCTCATTCACACTCTCTCTGACTCTCTCACTCTATCTCATTCACACTCTCTCTCTCTCTCACTCTATCTCATTCACACTCTCTCTGACTCTCTCACTCTATCTCATTCACTATCTATCTCTCTCTCACTCTATCTCATTCACTCTCTTTCTCTGACTCTCTCACTCTATCTCATTCACTCTCTCTCTGACTCTCTCACTCTATCTCATTCACTCTCTCTCTCTGACTCTCTCTCTCTATCTCATTCACTCTCTCTCTGACTCTCTCACTGTATCTCATTCACACTCTCTCTCTGACTCTCTTACTCTATATCATTCACATTCTCTCTCTCACTCTATCTCATTCACACTCTCTCTGTCTCTCTCACTCTATCTCATTCACTCTCTCTCTGTCTCTCTCACTCTATCTCATTCACACTCTCTCTCTCTCTCTCACTCTATCTCATTCACACTCTCTCTGTCTCTCACACTCTATCTCATTCACACTCACTCTCTCTCTCACTCTATCTCATTCACACTCTCTCTCTCTCTCACTCTATCTCATTCACTCACTCTCTGACTCTCTCACTCTATCTCATTCACACTCTCTCTGACTCTCTCAGTCTATCTCATTCACACTCTCTCTGACTCTCTCACTCTATCTCATTAACTCTCTCTCTCTCTCTATATCATTCACTCTCTCTCTGACTCTCTCACTCTATCTCATTCACTCTCTCTCTGACTCTCTCTATCTCATTCACACTCTCTCTGACTCTCTCACTCTATCTCATTCACACTCTCTCTCTCTCTCACTCAATCTCATTCACACTCTGTCTCTCTCACACTATCTCATTCACACTCTCTCTCTCTCTCACTATATCTCATTCACACACTCTCCCTCTCTCACTCTATCTCATTCACTCTCTCTCTGACTCTCTCTATCTCATTCACACTCTCTCTGACTCTCTCACTCTATCTCATTCACACTCTCTCTCTGACTCTCTCACTCTATCTCATTCACACTCTCTCTCTCTCTGACTCGTTCTCATTCACACACTCTCCCTCTCTCACTCTATCTCATTCACACTCTCTCTCTGACTCTCTCACTCTATCTCATTCACTCTCTCGCTGACTCTCTCACTCTATCTCATTCACACTCTCTCTGACTCTCTCACTCTATCTCATTCACTCTCTCTCTGACTCTCTCTCTCTATCTCATTAACTCTCTCTCTGACTCTCTCACTCTATCTCATTCACTCTCTCTCTGAATCTCTCTCTCTATCTCATTAACTCTCTCTCTCTGACTCTCTCACTCTATCTCATTCACGCTCTCTCTCTCTCTCTCTATCTCATTCACACTCTCTCTGACTCTCACTCTATCTCATTCACACTCTCTCTCTGACTCTCTCACTCTATCTCATTCACTCTCTCTCTGACACTCTCTCTCTATCTCATTCAACCTCACTCTCTCTCACTCTATCTCATTCACACTCTCTCTCTGAGTCTCTCTCTCTATCTCATTAACTCTCTCTCTCTGACTCTCTCACTCTATCTCATTCACTTTCTATCTGACTCTCTCACTCTATCTCATTCACTCTTTCTCTGACTCTCTCACTCTATCTCATTCGCTGTCCCTGACTCTCTCTCTCTATCTCATTCACACTCTCTCTCTGACTCTCTCACGCTATCTCATTCACACTCTCTCTGAATCTCTCTGTCTAACTCATTCACACTCTCTCTCTGACTCTCTCTCTCTATCTCATTCGCACTCTCTCTGACTCTCACTCTATCTCAGTCACTCTCTCTCTGTCTCTCTCTCTCTATCTCATTCACACTCTCTCTGACTCTCTCACTCTATCTCATTCAAACTCTCTCTCTGACTCTCTCACTCTATCTCATTCACTCTCTCTCTGACTCTCTCAGTCTATCTCAATCACACTCTCTCTGACTCTCTCACTCTATCTCATTCACACTCTCTCTCTCTCTCACTCTATCTCATTCACACTCTCTCTTTCTCTGACTCGTTCTCATTCACACACTCTCCCTCTCTCACTCTATCTCATTCACACTCTCTCTCTGACCCTCTCACTCTATCTCATTCACTCTCTCTCTGACTCTCTCACTCTATCTCATTCACACTCTCTCTGACTCTCACACTCTATCTCATTCACTCTCTCTCTGACGCTCTCTCTCTATCTCATTAACTCTCTCTCTGACTCTCTCACTCTATCTCATTCACTCTCTCTCTGACTCTCTCTCTCTATCTCAATAACTCTCTCTCTCTGACTCACTCACTCTATCTCATTCACGCTCTCTCTCTCTCTCTCTATCTCATTCACACTCTCTCTGACTCTCACTCTATCTCATTCACACTCTCTCTCTGACTCTCTCACTCTATCTCATTCACTCTCTCTCTGACACTCTCTCTCTATCTCATTCACACTCCCTCTCTCTCACTCTATCTCATTCACACTCTCTCTCTGACTCTCTCTCTCTATCTCATTAACTCTCTCTCTCTGACTCTCTCACTCTATCTCATTCACTTTCTATCTGACTCTCTCACTCTATCTCATTCACTCTTTCTCTGACTCTCTCACTCTATCTCATTCGCTGTCCCTGACTCTCTCTGTCTATCTCATTCACACTCTCTCTCTGACTCTCTCACGCTATCTCATTCACACTCTCTCTGACTCTCTCTGTCTAACTCATTCACACTCTCTCTCTGACTCTCTCTCTCTATCTCATTCGCACTCTCTCTGACTCTCACTCTATCTCAGTCACTCTCTCTCTGACTCTCTCTCACTATCTCATTCACTCTCTCTCTGACTCTCTCTCTCTATCTCATTCACTCTCTCTCTGACTGTCTCACTCTATCTCATTCACACTCTCTCTGACTCTCTCACTCTATCTCATTCACTCTCTCTCTGTCACTCTATCTCATTCAACCTCTCTCTGACTCTCTCACTCTATCTCATTCACACTCTCTCTGACTCTCTCAATCTATCTCATTCAAACTCTCTCTGACTTTCTCACTCTATATCATTCACATTCTCTCTCTGACTCTCTGACTCTATCTCATTCAAACTCTCTCTCTCTCTCTCACTCTATCTCATTCACACTCTCTTTCTATCACTCTATCTCATTCACTCTCTCTCTCTCTCTCACTCTATCTCATTCACTCTCTCTCTGACTCTCTCACTCTATCTCATTCAGTCTCTCTCTGACTCTCTCTCTCTATTTCATTCACTCTCTCTCTGACTCTCTCTATCTCATTCACACTCTCTCTCTCTGACTCTCTCGCACTATCTCATTCACACTCTCTCTGACTCTCTAACTCTATCTCATTCACACTCTCTCTCTCTCTCACTCTATCTCATTCACACTCTCTCTGACTCTCTCACTCTATCTCATTCACTATCTCTCTCTCTCTCACTCTATCTCATTCACTCTCTCTCTGACTCTCTCACTCTATCTCATTCACTCTCTCTCTCTGACTCTCTCTCTCTATCTCATTCAATCTCTCTCTGACTCTCTCACTCTATCTCATTCACACTCTCTCTCTGACTCTCTTACTCTATATCATTCACACTCTCTCTCTCACTCTATCTCATTCACACTCTCTCTGACTCTCTCTGACTCTATCTCTTTCACTTTCTCTCTCTCACTCTATCGCATTCACACTCTCTCTCTCTCACTCTATCTCATTCACACTCTCTCTGACTCTCTCACTCTATCTCATTCACAATCTCTCTCTCTCTCTCTATATATCATTCACACTCTCTCTCTGACTCTCTCACTCTATCTCATTCACTCTCTCTCTGACTCTCTCACTCTATCTCATTCACTCTCTCTCTGTCTCCCTCACTCTATCTCATTCACTCTCTCTCTGTCTCTCTCACTCTATCTCATTCACACTCTCTCTGACTCTCTCACTCTATCTCATTCACACTCTCTCTCTGACTCTCTACGCTATCTCATTCACACTCTCTCTGACTCTCTCACTCTATCTCATTCACTCTCTCTCTGACTCTCTCACTCTATATCATTCACTCTTTCTCTGACTCTCTCACTCTATCTCATTCAATCTCTCTCTCTCTCTATCTCATTAACACTCTCTCTCTCTCTCTCTATCTCATTCACTCTTTCTCTGACTCTCTCACTCTATCTTATTCAATCTCTCTCTCTCTCTATCTCATTCACACTCTCTCTCTCTCTCTCTCTATCTCATTCACTCTTTCTCTGACTCTCTCACTCTATCTCATTCACTCTATCTCATTCACTCTCTCTATCTCATTCACTCTCTCTCTGACTCTCTCTCTCTATCTCATTCACACTCTCTCTCACTCTCTCACGCTATCTCATTCACACTCTCTCTGACTCTCTCACTCTATCTCATTCTCTCTCTCTGACTCTCTCTCTCTATCTCATTTACACTCTCTCTCTCTCACTCTATCTCATTCACACTCTCTCTCTCTCTCCCTCTCTCTATCACATTCACTCTCTCTGACTCTCTCACTCTATCTCATTCACACTCTCTCTCTCTGACTCTCTCACTCTATCTCATTCACACTCTCTCTGACTCTCTCAGTCTATCTCATTCAAACTCTCTCTCTGACTCTCTCACTCTATCTCATTCACTCTCTCTCTGACTCTCTCAGTCTATCTCATTCACACTCTCTCTGACTCTCTCACTCTATCTCATTCACACTCTCTCTCTCTCTCACTCTATCTCATTCACACTCTCTCTCTGACTCTCTCACTCTATCTCATTCACTCTCTCTCTGACTCTCTCACTCTATCTCATTCACACTCTCTCTGAGTCTCTCACTCTATCTCATTCACTCTCTCTCTGACTCTCTCTCTCTATCTCATTAGCTCTCTCTCTCTGACTCTCTCACTCTATCTCATTTACACTTTCTCTCTCTCACTCTATCTCATTCACACTCTCTCTCTCTCTCTCTCTCTATCTCATTCACTCTCTCTGACTCTCTCACTCTATATCATTCACTCTTTCTCTGACTCTCTCACTCTATCTCATTCAATCTCTCTCTCTCTATCTCATTCACACTCTCTCTCTCTCTCTCACTCTATCTCATTCACACTCTCTCTCTGACTCTCTCACTCTATCTCATTCACAATCTCTCTCTCTCACTCTATCTCATTCACACTCTCTCTCTGACTCTCTCTCTCTATCTCATTCACACTCTCTCTCTGACTCTCTCACTCTATCTCATTAACTCTCTCTCTCTGACTCTCTCACTCTATCTCATTCACTCTCTCTCTCTCTCTCTCTCACTCTATCTCATTCACACTCTCTCTCTGCCTCTCTCACTCTATCTCATTCACAATCTCTCTCTCTCACTCTATCTCATTCACACTCTCTCTCTGACTCTCTCTCTCTATCTCATTCACACTCTCTCTCTGACTCTCTCACTCTATCTCATTCACTCTCTCTCTGACTCTCTCACTCTATCTCATTCACTCTCTCTCTGTCTCTCTCTCTCTCTATCTCATTCACTCTTTCTCTGACTCTCTCACTCTATCTCATTCACTCTCTCTCTGACTCACTCTCTCTATCTCATTCACACTCTCTCTCTGACTCTCTCACTCTATCTCATTCACTCTCTCTCTGTCTCTCTCTCTCTCTATCTCATTCACTCTTTCTCTGACTCTCTCTCTCTATCTCATTAACACTCTCTCTCTGACTCTCTCACTCTATCTCATTCACACTCTCTCTCTCTCTCTCACTCTATCTCATTCACAATCTCTCTCTCTCTCACTCTATCTCATTCACTCTCTCTCTGACTCTCTCACTCTATCTCATTCACACTCTCTCTGACTCTCTCACTCTATCTCATTCACACTCTCTCTGACTCTCTCAGTCTATCTCATTCAAACTCTCTCTCTGACTCTCTCACTCTATCTCATTCACTCTCTCTCTGACTCTCTCAGTCTATCTCATTCACACTCTCTCTCTCTCTCACTCTATCTCATTCACACACTCTCTCTGACTCTCTCACTCTATCTCATTCACTCTCTCTCTGATTCTCTCACTCTATCTCATTCACACTCTCTCTGACTCTCTCACTCTATCTCATTCACTCTCTCTCTGACTCTCTCTCTCTATCTCATTAGCTCTCTCTCTCTGACTCTCTCACTCTATCTCATTCACTCTCTCTCTCTGACTCTCTCACTCTATCTCATTTACACTATCTCACTCTCACTCTATCTCATTCACACTCTCTCTCTCTCTCTCTATCTCATTCACTCTCTCTGACTCTCTCACTCTATATCATTCACTCTTTCTCTGACTCTCTCACTCTATCTCATTCAATCTGTCTCTCTCTCTATCTCATTCACACTCTCTCTCCCTCTCTCACTCTATCTCATTCACACTCTCTCTCTGACTCTCTCACTCTATCTCATTCACACTCTCTCACTGACTCTCTCACTCTATCTCATTCACTCTCTCTCTGACTCTCTCTCTCTATCTCATTAACTCTCTCTCTCTGACTCTCTCACTCTATCTCATTCACTCCTTCTCTGACTCTCTCAATCTATCTCATTCACTCTCTCTCTCTCTCTCTCTCTATCTCATTCACTCTTTCTCTGACTCTCTCAATCTATCTGATTCACTCTCTCTCTGACTCACTCTCTCTATCTCATTCACTCTCTCTCTGACTCACTGTCTCTATCTCCTTCACACTCACTCTCTGACTCTCTCACGCTATCTCATTCACACTCTCTCTAACTCTCTCAATCTATCTCATTCTCTCTCTCTGACTCTCTCTCTCTATCTCATTCACACTCTCTCTCTGACTCTCTCACTCTATCTCATTCACTCCCTCTCTCTGACTCTCTCTCACTCTATCTCATTTACACTCTCTCTGTCTCACTCTATCTCATTCACTCTCTCTCTCTCTCTCTCTCTCTCTATCTCATTCACTCTCTCTGACTCTCTCACTCTATCTCATTCACACTCTCTCTGTCTCTCTCACTCTATCTCATTCACACTCTCTCTCTCTCTCACTCTATCTCATTCACAATCTCTCTCTCTCTCACTCTATCTCAATCATTCTCTCTCTGACTCTCTCACTCTATCTCATTCACACTCTCTCTCTCTGACTCTCTCACTCTATTTCATTCACACTCTCTCTGACTCTCTCAGTCTATCTCATTCAAACTCTCTCTCTGACTCTCTCACTCTATCTCATTCACTCTCTCTCTGACTCTCTCAGTCTATCTCATTCACAATCTCTCTCTCTCACTCTATCTCATTCACACACTCTCTCTGACTCTCTCACTCTATCTCATTCACTCTCTCTCTGACTCTCTCACTCTATCTCATTCACACTCTCTCTGACTCTCTCACTCTATCTCATTCACTCTCTCTCTGACTCTCTCACTCTATCTCATTCACTCTTTCTCTGACTCTCTCACTCTATCTCATTCACACTCTCTCTGACTCTCTCACTCTATCTCATTCACACTCTCTCTCTCTCTCTCTATCTCATTCACTCTCTCTGACTCTCTCACTCTATCTCATTCACTCTCTCTCTGACTCTCTCACTCTATCTCATTCACTCTCTCTCTCTCTCTATCTCATTCACACTCTCTCTCTCTCTCTCACTCTATCTCATTCACACTCTCTCTCTGACTCTCTCAGTCTATCTCATTCAGACTCTCTCTCTGACTCTCTCACTCTAACTCATTCACTCTCTCTCTGACTCTCTCACTCTATCTCATTCACTCTCTCTCTGACTCTCTCACTCTATCTCATTCACTCTCTCTCTCTCTCTCTCTCTCTATCTCATTCACTCTTTCTCTGACTCTATCAGTCTATCTCATTCACTCTCTCTCTGACTCTCTCTCTCAATCTCATTCACTCTCTCTCTGACTCTCTCACTCTATCTCATTCACACTCTCTCTCTGACTCTCTCACGCTATCTCATTCACACTCTCTCTGACTCTCTCACTCTATCTCATTCTCTCTCTCTGACTCTCTCTCTCTATCTCCTTCACACTCTCTCTCTGACTCTCTCACTCTATCTCATTTACACTCTCTCTCTCTCACTCTATCTCATTCACACTCTCTCTCTCTCTCTCTCTCAATCTCATTCACTCTCTCTGACTCTCTCACTCTATCTCATTCACTCTCTCTCTGACTCTCTCACTCTATCTCATTCACTCGCTCTCTCTCTCTATCTCATTCACACTCTCTCTCTGACTCTCTCACTCTATCTCATTCACTCTCTCTCTGACTCTCTCACTCTATCTCATTCACTCTCTCTCTCTGACTCTCTCTCTCTATCTCATTCACTCTCTCTCTCTGACTCTCTCACTCTATCTCATTCACAATCTCTCTCTCTCTCACTCTATCTCATTCACACTCTCTCTGACTCTCTCTCACTCTATCTCATTCACTCTCTCTCTCTCTCTCACTCTATCTCATTCACTCTCTCTCTGACTCTCTCACTCTGTCTCATTCACACTCTCTCTCTCTCTCACTCTATCTCATTCACACTCTCTCTCTCTCTCACTCTATCTCATTCACTCTCTCTCTGAATTTCTCACTCTATCTCATTCACACTCTCTCTCTGACTCTCTCTCACTCTATCTCATTCACACTCTCTCTCTGACTCTCTCACTCTATCTCATTCACACTCTCTCTCTGACTCTCACTCACTCTATCTCATTCACACTCTCTCTGACTCTCTCACTCTATCTCATTCACACTCTCTCTCTGACTCTCTCACTATATCTCATTCACTCTCACTCTGACTCTCTCACTCTATCTCATTCACTCTCTCTCTGACTCTCTCTCTCTATCTCATTCACACTCTCTCTCTGACTCTCTCACTCTATCTCATTCACTCTCTCTCTGACTCTCTCACTCTATCTCATTCACTCTCTCTCTGTCTCTCTCTCTCTCTATCTCATTCACTCTTTCTCTGACTCTCTCACTCTATCTCATTCACTCTCTCTCTGACTCACTCTCTCTATCTCATTCACACTCTCTCTCTGACTCTCTCACTCTATCTCATTCACTCTCTCTCTGTCTCTCTCTCTCTCTATCTCATTCACTCTTTCTCTGACTCTCTCTCTCTATCTCATTAACACTCTCTCTCTGACTCTCTCACTCTATCTCATTCACACTCTCTCTCTCTCTCTCACTCTATCTCATTCACAATCTCTCTCTCTCTCACTCTATCTCATTCACTCTCTCTCTGACTCTCTCACTCTATCTCATTCACACTCTCTCTGACTCTCTCACTCTATCTCATTCACACTCTCTCTGACTCTCTCAGTCTATCTCATTCAAACTCTCTCTCTGACTCTCTCACTCTATCTCATTCACTCTCTCTCTGACTCTCTCAGTCTATCTCATTCACACTCTCTCTCTCTCTCACTCTATCTCATTCACACACTCTCTCTGACTCTCTCACTCTATCTCATTCACTCCCTCTCTGATTCTCTCACTCTATCTCATTCACACTCTCTCTGACTCTCTCACTCTATCTCATTCACTCTCTCTCTGACTCTCTCTCTCTATCTCATTAGCTCTCTCTCTCTGACTCTCTCACTCTATCTCATTCACTCTCTCTCTCTGACTCTCTCACTCTATCTCATTTACACTATCTCACTCTCACTCTATCTCATTCACACTCTCTCTCTCTCTCTCTATCTCATTCACTCTCTCTGACTCTCTCACTCTATATCATTCACTCTTTCTCTGACTCTCTCACTCTATCTCATTCAATCTGTCTCTCTCTCTATCTCATTCACACTCTCTCTCTCTCTCTCACTCTATCTCATTCACACTCTCTCTCTGACTCTCTCACTCTATCTCATTCACACTCTCTCACTGACTCTCTCACTCTATCTCATTCACTCTCTCTCTGACTCTCTCTCTCTATCTCATTAACTCTCTCTCTCTGACTCTCTCACTCTATCTCATTCACTCCTTCTCTGACTCTCTCAATCTATCTCATTCACTCTCTCTCTCTCTCTCTCTCTATCTCATTCACTCTTTCTCTGACTCTCTCAATCTATCTGATTCACTCTCTCTCTGACTCACTCTCTCTATCTCATTCACTCTCTCTCTGACTCACTGTCTCTATCTCCTTCACACTCACTCTCTGACTCTCTCACGCTATCTCATTCACACTCTCTCTAACTCTCTCAATCTATCTCATTCTCTCTCTCTGACTCTCTCTCTCTATCTCATTCACACTCTCTCTCTGACTCTCTCACTCTATCTCATTCACTCCCTCTCTCTGACTCTCTCTCACTCTATCTCATTTACACTCTCTCTGTCTCACTCTATCTCATTCACTCTCTCTCTCTCTCTCTCTCTCTCTATCTCATTCACTCTCTCTGACTCTCTCACTCTATCTCATTCACACTCTCTCTGTCTCTCTCACTCTATCTCATTCACACTCTCTCTCTCTCTCACTCTATCTCATTCACAATCTCTCTCTCTCTCACTCTATCTCAATCATTCTCTCTCTGACTCTCTCACTCTATCTCATTCACACTCTCTCTCTCTGACTCTCTCACTCTATTTCATTCACACTCTCTCTGACTCTCTCAGTCTATCTCATTCAAACTCTCTCTCTGACTCTCTCACTCTATCTCATTCACTCTCTCTCTGACTCTCTCAGTCTATCTCATTCACAATCTCTCTCTCTCACTCTATCTCATTCACACACTCTCTCTGACTCTCTCACTCTATCTCATTCACTCTCTCTCTGACTCTCTCACTCTATCTCATTCACACTCTCTCTGACTCTCTCACTCTATCTCATTCACTCTCTCTCTGACTCTCTCACTCTATCTCATTCACTCTTTCTCTGACTCTCTCACTCTATCTCATTCACACTCTCTCTGACTCTCTCACTCTATCTCATTCACACTCTCTCTCTCTCTCTCTATCTCATTCACTCTCTCTGACTCTCTCACTCTATCTCATTCACTCTCTCTCTGACTCTCTCACTCTATCTCATTCACTCTCTCTCTCTCTCTATCTCATTCACACTCTCTCTCTCTCTCTCACTCTATCTCATTCACACTCTCTCTCTGACTCTCTCAGTCTATCTCATTCAGACTCTCTCTCTGACTCTCTCACTCTAACTCATTCACTCTCTCTCTGACTCTCTCACTCTATCTCATTCACTCTCTCTCTGACTCTCTCACTCTATCTCATTCACTCTCTCTCTCTCTCTCTCTCTCTATCTCATTCACTCTTTCTCTGACTCTATCAGTCTATCTCATTCACTCTCTCTCTGACTCTCTCTCTCAATCTCATTCACTCTCTCTCTGACTCTCTCACTCTATCTCATTCACACTCTCTCTCTGACTCTCTCACGCTATCTCATTCACACTCTCTCTGACTCTCTCACTCTATCTCATTCTCTCTCTCTGACTCTCTCTCTCTATCTCCTTCACACTCTCTCTCTGACTCTCTCACTCTATCTCATTTACACTCTCTCTCTCTCACTCTATCTCATTCACACTCTCTCTCTCTCTCTCTCTCAATCTCATTCACTCTCTCTGACTCTCTCACTCTATCTCATTCACTCTCTCTCTGACTCTCTCACTCTATCTCATTCACTCGCTCGCTCTCTCTAGCTCATTCACACTCTCTCTCTGACTCTCTCACTCTATCTCATTCACTCTCTCTCTGACTCTCTCACTCTATCTCATTCACTCTCTCTCTCTGACTCTCTCTCTCTATCTCATTCACTCTCTCTCTCTGACTCTCTCACTCTATCTCATTCACAATCTCTCTCTCTCTCACTCTATCTCATTCACACTCTCTCTGACTCTCTCTCACTCTATCTCATTCACTCTCTCTCTCTCTCTCACTCTATCTCATTCACTCTCTCTCTGACTCTCTCACTCTGTCTCATTCACACTCTCTCTCTCTCTCACTCTATCTCATTCACACTCTCTCTCTCTCTCACTCTATCTCATTCACTCTCTCTCTGAATTTCTCACTCTATCTCATTCACACTCTCTCTCTGACTCTCTCTCACTCTATCTCATTCACACTCTCTCTCTGACTCTCTCACTCTATCTCATTCACACTCTCTCTCTGACTCTCACTCACTCTATCTCATTCACACTCTCTCTGACTCTCTCACTCTATCTCATTCACACTCTCTCTCTGACTCTCTCACTATATCTCATTCACTCTCACTCTGACTCTCTCACTCTATCTCATTCACTCTCTCTCTGACTCTCTCTCTCTATCTCATTCACACTCTCTCTGACACTCTCACTCTATCTCATTCACACTCACTCTGACTTTCTCACTCTATCTCATTCACACTCTCTCTCTGACTTTCTCACTCTATCTCATTCACACTCTCTCTGACTGTCTCACTCTATCTCATTCACACTCTCTCTCTCACTCTATCTCATTCACTCTCTCTCTGAATTTCTCACTCTATCTCATTCACACTCTCTCTCTGACTCTCTCACTCTATCTCATTCACTCTCACTCTGACTCTCTCACTCTATCTCATTCACACTCTCTCTGACTCTCTCACTCTATCTCATTCACTCACTCTCTCTGACTCTCTCACTCTATCTCATTCACACTCTCTCTCTGACTCTCTCACTCTATCTCATTCACACTCTCTCTCTGACTCTCTCACTCTATCTCATTCACACTCTCTCTCTGACTCTCTCACTCTATCTCATTCACTCTCTCTCTGACTGTCTCACTCTATCTCATTCACACTCTCTCTCAGAATTTCTCACTCTATCTCATTCACACTCTCTCTGACTCTCTCACTCTATCTCATTCACACTCTCTCTTTCTCTCACTCTATCTCATTCACTCTCTCTCTCTCTCTCACTCTATCTCATTCACTCTCTTTCTCTGACTCTCTCACTCTATCTCATTAACTCTCTCTCTCTGACTCTCTCTCTCTATCTCATTCACACTCTCTCTGACTCTCTCACGCTATCTCATTCACACTCTCTCTGACTCTCTCTCTCTATCTCATTCTCTCTCTCTGACTCTCTCTCTCTATCTCATTCACTCTCTCTCTCTGACTCTCTCTCTCTATCTCATTCACACTCTCTCTCTGACTCTCTCACTCTATCTCATTCACACTCTCTCTGACTCTCTCACTCTATCTCATTTACACTCTCTCTCTGACTCTCTCTCTCTATCTCATTCACTCCCTCTCTCTAACTCTCTCTCACTCTATCTCATTTACACTCTCTCTCTCTCACTCTATCTCATTCACACTCTCTCTCTCTCTCTCTCTCTCTATCTCATTAACTCTCTCTGACTCTCTCACTCTATCTCATTCACACTCTCTCTGTCTCTCTCACTCTATCTCATTCACACTCTCTCTCTCTCTCACTCTATCTCATTCACAATCTCTCTCTCTCTCACTCTATCTCATTCACTCTCTCTCTGACTCTCTCACTCTATCTCATTCACTCTCTCTCTGACTCTCACTCTATCTCATTCACACTCTCTCTGACTCTCTCAGTCTATCTCATTCAAACTCTCTCTCTGACTCTCTCACTCTATCTCATTCACTCTCTCTCTGACTCTCTCAGTCTATCTCATTCACACTCTCTCTCTCTCTCACTCTATCTCATTCACACACTCTCTCTGATCTCTCACTCTATCTCATTCACTCTCTCTCTGATTCTCTCACTCTATCTCATTCACACTCTCTCTGACTCTCTCACTCTATCTCATTCACCCTCTCTCTGACTCTCTCTCTCTATCTCATTAGCTCTCTCTCTCTGACTCTCTCACTCTATCTCATTCACTCTCTCTCTCTGACTCTCTCACTCTATCTCATTTACACTATCTCACTCTCACTCTATCTCATTCACACTCTCTCTCTCTCTCTCTATCTCATTCACTCTCTCTGACTCTCTCACTCTATATCATTCACTCTTTCTCTGACTCTCTCACTCTATCTCATTCAATCTGTCTCTCTCTCTATCTCATTCACACTCTCTCTCTCTCTCTCACTCTATCTCATTCACACTCTCTCTCTGACTCTCTCACTCTATCTCATTCACACTCTCTCACTGACTCTCTCACTCTATCTCATTCACTCTCTCTCTGACTCTCTCTCTCTATCTCATTAACTCTCTCTCTCTGACTCTCTCACTCTATCTCATTCACTCCTTCTCTGACTCTCTCAATCTATCTCATTCACTCTCTCTCTCTCTCTCTATCTCATTCACTCTTTCTCTGACTCTCTCAATCTATCTCATTCACTCTCTCTCTGACTCACTCTCTCTATCTCATTCACTCTCTCTCTGACTCACTGTCTCTATCTCCTTCACACTCACTCTCTGACTCTCTCACGCTATCTCATTCACACTCTCTCTGACTCTCTCACTCTATCTCATTCTCTCTCTCTGACTCTCTCTCTCTATCTCATTCACACTCTCTCTCTGACTCTCTCACTCTATCTCATTCACTCCCTCTCTCTGACTCTCTCTCACTCTATCTCATTTACACTCTCTCTGTCTCACTCTATCTCATTCACTCTCTCTCTCTCTCTCTATCTCATTCACTCGCTCTGACTCTCTCACTCTATCTCATTCACACTCTCTCTGTCTCTCTCACTCTATCTCATTCACACTCTCTCTCTCTCTCACTCTATCTCATTCACAATCTCTCTCTCTCTCACTCTATCTCAATCATTCTCTCTCTGACTCTCTCACTCTATCTCATTCACACTCTCTCTCTCTGACTCTCTCACTCTATTTCATTCACACTCTCTCTGACTCTCTCAGTCTATCTCATTCAATCGCTCTCTCTGACTCTCTCACTCTATCTCATTCACTCTCTCTCTGACTCTCTCAGTCTATCTCATTCACACTCTCTCTCTCTCACTCTATCTCATTCACACACTCTCTCTGACTCTCTCACTCTATCTCATTCACTCTCTCTCTGACTCTCTCACTCTATCTCATTCACACTCTCTCTGACTCTCTCACTCTATCTCATTCACTCTCTCTCTGACTCTCTCACTCTATCTCATTCACTCTTTCTCTGACTCTCTCACTCTATCTCATTCACACTCTCTCTGACTCTCTCACTCTATCTCATTCACACTCTCTCTCTCTCTCTCTATCTCATTCACTCTCTCTGACTCTCTCACTCTATCTCATTCACTCTCTCTCTGACTCTCTCACTCTATCTCATTCACTCTCTCTCTCTCTCTATCTCATTCACACTCTCTCTCTCTCTCTCACTCTATCTCATTCACACTCTCTCTCTGACTCTCTCAGTCTATCTCATTCACACTCTCTCTCTGACTCTCTCACTCTAACTCATTCACTCTCTCTCTGACTCTCTCACTCTATCTCATTCACTCTCTCTCTGACTCTCTCACTCTATCTAATTCACTCTCTCTCTCTCTCTATCTCATTCACTCTTTCTCTGACTCTATCACTCTATCTCATTCACTCTCTCTCTGACTCTCTCTCTCAATCTCATTCACTCTCTCTCTGACTCTCTCACTCTATCTCATTCACACTCTCTCTCTGACTCTCTCACGCTATCTCATTCACACTCTCTCTGACTCTCTCACTCTATCTCATTCTCTCTCTCTGACTCTCTCTCTCTATCTCCTTCACACTCTCTCTCTGACTCTCTCACTCTATCTTTTTTACACTCTCTCTCTCTCACTCTATCTCATTCACACTCTCTCTCTCTCTCTCTCTCAATCTCATTCACTCTCTCTGACTCTCTCACTCTATCTCATTCACTCTCTCTCTGACTCTCTCACTCTATCTCATTCACTCGCTCTCTCTCTCTATCTCATTCACACTCTCTCTCTGACTCTCTCACTCTATCTCATTTACTCTCTCTCTGACTCTCTCACTCTATCTCATTCACTCTCTCTCTCTGACTCTCTCTCTCTATCTCATTCACTCTCTCTCTCTGACTCTCTCACTCTATCTCATTCACAATCTC
>NW_027598085.1:0-55000 GCF_964194155.1 Cetorhinus maximus
CTGTCGCTTTAGCCTCTCCGTGACCTCACACTCTGTCCCTTTAACATCCCCATGATCTCTTTCTCTGACCCATTAACCTCCTCGTGATCACACACTCTGTCCCTTTAACCTCCTCGTGATCACTCTCTGGCCCTTTAACCTCCTCGTGATCTCACTCTCTGTCCCTTTAACATCCTCGTGATCATCCTCTGGCCCTTTAACCTCCCCGTGATTTCACTCTCTGTCCCTTTATCATCCCCGTGATCTCACTCTCTGTCCCTTTAAACTCGCCGTGATCTCACACTCTGGCTCTTTAACCGCCCCGTGATCTCATTCTCTGTCCCTTTAACCTCCCCGTGATCTCATTCTCTGTCCCTTTAACCTCCCCGTGATCTAACTCTCTGTCCCTTTAACCTCGCCGTGATCTCACACTCTGGCTCTTTAACCGCCCCGTGATCACATTCTCTGTCCCTTTAACCTTCCAGTGATCTCACTCACGGTCCCATTAACCTACCCGTGATTCTACTCTCTGTCCCTTTTATCTCCCCGTGATCTCACTCTCTGTCCCTTTAACCTCCCCGTGAACTAACTCTCCTTCCCTTTAACCTCTCCGTGATCTAACTCTCTGTCCCTTTAACCTCCCCGTGATCTCACACTCAGTCCCTTTAACCTCCCCGTGATCTCGCTCTCTGTCCCTTTAACCTCCCCGTGATCTCACTCTGTCCCTTTAACCTCCCAGTGATCACTCTCTCTGTCCCTTTAACCGCAACGTGATTTCAATCTCTGTCCCTTTAACCTCGCCGTGATCTCACTCTCTGTCCCTTTAACCTGCCCGTGATCTCACTCTCTGTCCCTTTAACCTCCCCGTGATCTCACTCTCTGTCCCTTTAACCTCACCGTGATCTCACTCTCTGTCCCTTTAACCTCCCCGTGATCTCATTCTCTGTCCCATTATCCTCCCCATGATCTCACTCTCTGTCCCTTTAACCTCCCCCTGATCGCACTCTCTGTACCGTTAACCTCCCCGTGAGCTCACTCGTTGTCCCATTAACCTCCCCGTGATCACACTCCCTGTCCCTTTAACCTTCCCGTAATCAGAATCTCTGTCCCTTTAACCTCCGCGTTATCTCACTCTCTGTCCCCTTAACATTCCCTTGATCTCACTCTCTGTCCCTTTAACCTCCCCGTGATCTCACTCTCTGTCCCATTAACCTCCCCGTGATCTCAATCTCTGTCCCTTTAAACTCCCCGTGATCTCACTCTCTGTCCCTTTAACCTCCCCATGATCTCACTCTCTGTCCCATTAACGTCCCCGTATTCTCAATCTCTGAACCTTTAAACTCCCCTTGATGTTACTCTCTGTCCCTTTAAACTCCGCGTGATCTCACTCTCTGTCCCTTTAACGTCCCCGTGATCTCACTCTCTGTCCCTTTAACCTCCCCATGTTCTCACTCTCTCTCCCTTGAACCTTCGCGTGATCTCACTCTTGTCCCTTTAACATTCCCATGATCTCACTCTCTGTCCCTTTAACCTCGCCGTGATCACTGTCTTTACCTTTAACCTCCCCATGATCTCATTCTCTGTCCCTTTAACCTCCCCGTGATCGCATTTTCTGCCCGTTTAACCTCCCCATGATCTCATTCTCTGTCCCTTTAACCTCCCCGTGATCTCACTCTCTGTCCCTTTAACCTCCCCGTGATCTAACTCTCCGTCCCTTTAACCTCGCCGTGATCTCAAACTCTGGCTCTTTAACCGCCCCGTGATCTCATTCTCTTTCCCTTTACCTCCCCGTGATCTCACTGTCTGTCCCTTTAAACTCCCCGTGACCTCACTCTCTGTCCCTTTAACCTCCCCGTGATCTAACTCTCCGTCCCTTTAACCTCCCCGTGATCTAACTCTCTTTCCCATTAACATCTCCGTGATCTCACTCTCTGTACCTTTAACCTCCCCGTGATCTCACTCTCTGTCCCTTTAACCTCCCCGTGATCTCGCTCTCTGTCCCTTTAACCTCCGAGTGATCACTCTCTCTGTCCCTTTAACCTGAGCGTGATTTCAATCTCTGTCCCTTTAACCTCGCTGTGATCTCACACTCTGGCCCATTAACCGCCCCGTGATCTCATTCTCTGTCCCTTTAACCTCCCCGTGATCTCACTCTCTGTCCTTTTAACCTCCCCGTGATCTCACTCTCTGTCCCTTTAACCTCCCCGTGATCTCACTCTCTGTCCCTTTAACCTCACCGTGATCTCACTCTCTGTCCCTTTAACCTCCACGTGATCTCATTCTCTGTCCCATATTCCTCCCCGTTATCTCACTTTCTGTCCCTTTAACGTGCCCGTGATCTCACTCTCTGTCCCTTCAACCTCTCCGTGATCTCACTCTCTGTCCCTTTAACCTACCCGTGATCTCACTCTCTGTCCCTTTAACGTGCCCGTGATCTCACTCTCAGTGCCTTTACCCTCCCCTTGATCTCAGTCTCTGTCCATTTACTCTCCCCATGATCTCACTATCTATCCCTTTACCCTCCCCGTCTTCTCACTCTCTGTGCCCTTTAGCTCCCCGTGATCTCACTCTCGGCCCCTTTAACCTCCCAGTTTTCTCAATTTCTGTCCCTTTAGCCTCCCCTTGATCTCACTCTCTGTCCCTTTAACCTCCCAGTGATCTCATTCTCTGTCCCTTTACCCTCCCCTTGATCTCACTCTCTGTCCATTTACACTCCCCGTGATCTCACTATCTGTCCCTTTGCCCTCCCCGTGTTCTCACTCTCTGTGACCTTAAGCTCCCCGTGATATCACTCTCAGCCCCTTTAACCTCCCAGTGTACTCAATTTCTGTCCCTTTAGCATCCCCTTGATCTCACTCTCTGTCCCTTTAACCTCCCAGTGATCTCATTCTCTGTCCCTTTAACCTGCCCGTGATCTCAATCTCTGTCCCTTTAATGTGCCGGTGATCTCACACTCTGTCCCTTTATCCTCCCCGTGATCTCACTCTCTGCCCCTTTAACCTCCCCGTGATCTCACTCCCTGTCCCTTTAACATGTCCTTGATCTCTCTCTGCCCCTTTAACCTCCCCGTGATCTCACTCTCTGTCCCTTTAACCGCCCCGTGATCTCACTCTCTGTCCCATTAATTTCCCCGTGATCTCACTCCCTGTCCCTTTAATGTCTCCTTGATCTCTCTCTGCCCCTTTAACCTCCCCGTGATCTCACTCTTTGTCCCTTTACCCTCCCGGTGATCTCACTCTCTGTCCCTTTACCCTCCCCGTCATCTCACTCTCTGTCCCTTTAACCTCCCCGTGATCTCACACTCTGTCGCTTTAACGTCCCCGTATTCTCAAGCTCTGACCCTTTAAACTCCCCTTGATGTTACTCTCTGTCCCTTTAACCTCCCCGTGATCTCATTCTCAGACCCTTTAACTTCCCCTTGATCTCACTCTCTGTCCCTTTAACACGCCTATAGTGCAGCACACCCTCAATTAGTGACACTCCAATAGTGCAGCACACCCTCAATTACAGACACTCCAATTGTGCAGCACACCCTCAATTACTGACACTCCAATAGTGCAGCACACCCTCAATTACTGACACTCCAATAGTGCAGCACACCCTCAATTACTGACACTCCAATAGTGCAGCACACCCTCAATTACTGACTCTCCAATAGTGCAGCACACCCTCAATTAATGACCCTCCAATAGTGCAGCACACCCTCAATTACTGTCCCTCCAATAGTGCAGCACACCCTCAATTACTGACACTCCAATAGTGCAGCACACCCTCAATTACTGACCCTCCAATAGTGCAGCACACCCTCAATTACTGACACTCCAATAGAGCAGCACACACTCAATTACTGACACTCCAATAGTGCAGCACACCCTCAATTACAGACCCTCCAATAGTGCAGCACACCCTCAATTACTGAAACTCCAATAGTGCAGCACACACTCAATTACTGACTCTCCAATAGTGCAGCACACCCTCAATTACTGACTCTCCAATAGTGCAGCACACCCTCAATTACTGACTTTCCAATAGTGCAGCACATCCTCAATTACTGACACTGCAATAGTGCAGCACACCCTCAATTACTGACACTCCAATTGTGCAGCACACCCTCAATTACTGACACTCCAATAGTGCAAAACAACCTCAATTACTGACAATCCAATAGTGCAAAACAACCTCGATTACTGACAATCCAATAGTGCAAATCAACCTCAATTACTGACAATCCAATAGTGCAAAACAACCTCAATTACTGACACTCCAATAGTGCAGCACACCATCAATTACTGACACTACAATAGTGAAGCAAACCCTCAATTTCTGATCCTCCAATAGTGCAGCACACCCACAATTACTGACACTGCAATAGTGCAGCACACCCTCAATTACTGACACTCCAATAGTGCAGCACACCATCAATTAATGACACTCCAATAGTGCAGCACACCCTCAATTACTGACACTCCAATAGTGCAGCACACCCTCAATTACTGACACTCCAATAGTGCAGCACACCCTCAATTACAGACACTCCAAGAGTGCAGCACAACCTCAATTACTGACACTCCAACACTGCAGCACACCCTCAATTACTGACACTCCAATAGTGCAGCACACCCTCAATTACTGACACTCCAACACTGCAGCACACCCTCAATTACTGACACTCCAATAGTGCAGCACACCCTCAATTACTGACAAACCAATAGTGCAGCACACCCTCAATTACTGACACTCCAATAGTGCAGCACACCCTCAATTACTGACACTCCAATAGTGCAGCACACCATCAATTACTGACACTCCAATAGTGCAGCACACCCTCAATTACTGACACTCCAATAGTGCAGCACACCCTCAATTACTGACACTCCAATAGTGCAGCACACCCTCAATTACTGACACTCCAATAGTGCAGCACACTCTCAATTACTGACACTCCAATAGTGCTGCACACCCTCAATTACTGACACTCCAATAGTGCAGCACACCCTCAATTACTGACACTCCAATAGTGCAGCACACCCTCAATTACTGACACTCCAATAGTGCAGCACACCCTCAATTACTGACACTCCAATAGTGCAGCACACCCTCAATTACTGACACTCCAATAGTGCAGCACACCCTCAATTACTGACAAACCAATAGTGCAGCACACCCTCAATTACTGACACTCCAATAGTGCAGCACACCCTCAATTACAGACCCTCCATTAGTGCAGCACGCCCTCAATTACTGACACTCCAATAGTGCAGCACACCCTCAATTACTGACACTCCAATAGTGCAAAACAACCTCAATTACTGACAATCCAATAGTGCAAAACAACCTCAATTACTGACAATCCAATAGTGCAGCACAACCTCAATTACTGACACTCCAATAGTGCAGCACACCCTCAATTACTGATCCTCCAATAGTGCAGCACACCCTCAATTACTGACACTCCAATAGTGCAGCACACCCACAATTATTGACACTCCAATAGTGCAGCACACCCTCAATTACTGACTCTCCAATAATGCAGCACACCCTCAATTACTGACCCTCCAATAGTGCAGCACACCCTCAATTGCTGACACTCCAATAGTGCAGCACACCCTCAATTACTGACCCTCCAATAGTGCAGCACACCCTCAATTACTGACACTCCAATAGTGCAGCACACCCTCAATTACTGACACTCCAAGAGTGCAGCACACACTCAATTACTGACCCTCCAATAGTGCAGCACACCCTCAATTACTGACACTCCAATAGTGCAGCACACCCTCAATCACTGACCCTCCAATAGTGCAGCACACCCTCAATTACTGACCCTCCAATAGTGCAGCACACCCTCAATTACTGACACTCCAACACTGCAGCACACCCTCAAATACTAACAATCAAATAGTGCAGCACACCCTCAATTACTGACCCTCCAATAGTGCAGCACACCCTCAATGACTGACACTCCAATAGTGCAGCACACCCTCAATTACTGACACTCCAACACTGCAGCACACCCTCAATTACTGACACTCCAATAGTGCAGCACACCCTCAATTACTGACAAACCAATAGTGCAGCTGACCCTCAATTACTGACACTCCAATAGTGCAGCACACCCTCAATTACTGACACTCCAATAGTGCAGCACACCATCAATTACTGACACTCCAATAGTGCAGCACACCCTCAATTACTGACACTCCAATAGTGCAGCACACCCTCTATTACTGACACTCCAATAGTGCAGCACACCCTCAATTACTGACACTCCAATAGTGCAGCACACACTCAATTTCTGACAATCCAATAGTGCAGCACACCCTCAATTACTGACACTCCAATAGTGCAGCACACCCTCAATTACTGACACTCCAATAGTGCAGCACACCCTCAATTACTGACACTCCAATAGTGCAGCACACTCTCAATTACTGACACTCCAATAGTGCAGCACACCCTCAATTACTGACACTCCAATAGTGCAGCACACCCTCAATTACTGACACTCCAATAGTGCAGCACACCCTCAATTACTGACACTCCAATAGTGCAGCACACCCTCAATTACTGACACTCCAATAGTGCAGCACACCCTCAATTACTGACACTCCAATAGTGCAACACACCCTCAATTACTGACAAACCAATAGTGCAGCACACCCTCAATTACTGACACTCCAATAGTGCAGCACACCCTCAATTACAGACCCTCCATTAGTGCAGCACGCCCTCAATTACTGACACTCCAATAGTGCAGCACACCCTCAATTACTGACACTCCAATAGTGCAAAACAACCTCAATTACTGACAATCCAATAGTGCAAAACAACCTCAATTACTGACAATCCAATAGTGCAAAACAACCTCAATTACTGACAATCCAATAGTGCAAAACAACCTCAATTACTGACAATCCAATAGTGCAGCACACCCTCAATTACTGACACTCCAATAGTGCAGCACAACCTCAATTACTGACACTCCAATAGTGCAGCACACCCTCAATTACTGATCCTCCAATAGTGCAGCACACCCTCAATTACTGACACTCCAATAGTGCAGCACACCCACAATTACTGACACTCCAATAGTGCAGCACACCCTCAATTACTGACTCTCCAATAATGCAGCACACCCTCAATTACTGACCCTCCAATAGTGCAGCACACCCTCAATTGCTGACAATCCAATAGTGCAGCACACCCTCAATTACTGACCCTCCAATAGTGCAGCACACCCTCAATTACTGACACTCCAATAGTGCAGCACACCCTCAATTACTGACACTCCAAGACTGCAGCACACCCTCAATTACTGACCCTCCAATAGTGCAGCACACCCTCAATTACTGACACTCCAATAGTGCAGCACACCCTCAATCACTGACCCTCCAATAGTGCAGCACACCCTCAATTACTGACCCTCCAATAGTGCAGCACACCCTCAATTACTGACACTCCAACACTGCAGCACACCCTCAAATACTAACAATCAAATAGTGCAGCACACCCTCAATTACTGACCCTCCAATAGTGCAGCACACCCTCAATTACTGACACTCCAATAGTGCAGCACACCCTCAATTACTGACCCTCGAATAGTGCAGCACACCCTCAATTACTGACCCTCCAATAGTGCAGCACACCCTCAATTACTGACACTCCAATAGTGCAGGAAACCCTCAATTACTGACCCCCCAACAGTGCAGCACACCCTCAATTACTGACCCTCCAATAGTGCAGCACACCCTCAATTACTGACCCTCCAATAATGCAGCACAGCCTCAATTACTGACACTCCAATAGCGCTGTGGGAGTGATGTTGGCAGTGTTGAAGCGCTGTGGGAGTGATGTGGGCAGTGGTGTACCGCTGTAGTAGTGGTGTGGGCAGTGGTGTAGCGCTGTGCGAGTGGTGTGGGCAGTGTTGAAGCGCTGTGGGAGTGGTGTGGGCAGTGGTGTACCGCTGTAGTAGTGGTGTGGGCAGTGGTGTAGTGCTGTGGTAGTGGTGTGGGCAGTGGTGTAGCGCTGTGGGGGTGATGTGGGCAGTGATGTAGTGTTTTGGGAGTGGTGTGTGTAGTGGTGTAGCGCTGTGGGAATGGTGTTGTCAGTTGGGTAGTGCTGTGGGAGTGGTGTGGGTAGTGGTGTAGCGCTGTGGTAGTTGTGTTGTCAGTGGCATAGTGCTGTGGGAGTGGTGTGGGTTGTGGTGTAGTGCTGTGGGAGTGGTGTGGGCAGTGATTTAGTGCTGTGGGAATGGTGTGGGTTGTGGTGTAGCGCTGTGGGAGTGGTGTTGGACGTGGTGTAGCGCTGTGAGAGTGGTGTGGGCAGTGGTTTAGTGCAGTGTGAGTGGTGTTGGCAGTGGTGTAGCGCAGCGGGAGTGGTGTGGGCAGTGGTGTAGCGCTGTGGGTGTGGTGTGGGCAGTGATGTTGTGCTGTAGGAGTGGTGAGAGCTGTGGTGCAGCGCTGTGGGAGTTGTGTGGGCAGTAGTGTAGCGCTGTGGGAGGGTTGTGGGCAGTGGTGTAACGCTGTGGGAGTGGTGTGGGCAGTGGTGTTGTGCTTTTCGAGTTGCGTGGGCAGTGGTGTAGCGCTGTGGGAGTGGTGTGGGCAGTGGTGTAGCGCTGTGGGAGTGGTGTGGGCACTGGTGAAGCGCTGTGGAAGTGGTGTGGGCAGTGGTGTAGCGCTGCGGGAGTGGTGTGGGTTTTGGTTTAGCGCTGTGGGAGTGGTGTGGGCAGTGGTGTAGTGCTGTGGGAGTGGTGTGGGCAGTGGTGTAGTGCTGTGGGAGTGGTGTGGGTTGTAGTGTAGCGCTGTGCGAGTGGTGTAGCTTGTGGTGTAGTGCTGTGGGAGTGATGTGGTTTGTGTTGTAGCGCTGTGGGAGTGCTGTGGGCATTAATGTAGCCCTGTGGAAGTAGTGTGGGTAGTCGTGTAGTGCTGTGGTAGTGGTTTGAGCAGTGGTGTAATGCTGTGGGAGTGGTGCGGGCAGTGGTGTAGCGCTGTGGGACTGGTGCGGGCAGTGGTGTAGCGCTGTGGGAGTGGTGTGGGCAGCGGTGTAACGCTGTGGGAGTGGTGTGGGCAGTGGTGTTGTGCTGTGGGAGTGGTGTGGGCAGTGGTGTAGTGCTGTGGGTGTGGTGGTGCAGTGGTGTAGTGCTGCGGGAGTGGTGTGGGCAGTGGTGTAGCGCTGTGGGAGTGTCATGTGTAGTGGTGTAGTGCTGTGGGAGTGGTGTGGGCATTGGGTTAACGCTGTGGGAGTGGTGTGGGCATTACTGCAGCGTTGTGTGAGTGGTGTGGGCAGTGGTGTACTGCTGTGGGAGTGGTGTGGCCAGTGGTGTAGCGCTGTGGGAGTGTTGTGGGCATTAGTGCCGCGCTGTGGGAGTGGTGTGGGCAGTGGTGTAGCGCTGTGGGAGTGTCATGTGCAGTGGTGTAGTGCTGTGGGAGTGGTGTGGGCAGTGGTGTAACACTCTGGCAGTGGTTTGGGCAGTGGTGTTTTGCTGTGGGAATTATGTGTGCAGTGGTGTAGTGCTGTGGGAGTGGTGTGGGCATTGGGTTAACGCTGTGGGAGTGGTGTGGGCATTACTGCAGCGTTGTGTGAGTGGTGTGGGCAGTGGTGTACTGCTGTGGGAGTGGTGTGGCCAGTGGTGTAGCGCTGTGGGAGTGTTGTGGGCAGTGGTGTAGCGCTGTGGGAGTGGTATGGGCATGAGTTCAGCGCTGTGAGAGTGGAGTGGGCAGTGGTGTAGTCCTGTGGGTGTGGTGTGGGCAGTGTTGTTGCGCTGTGGGAGTGATGTGGGTTGTAGTGTAGCGCTGTGGGCGTGATGTGGGCAGCGGTGTAGTGCTGTGGGAATCGTGTCTGCAGTGGTGTAGCGCTGTGGGAGAGGTGGGTGCAGTGGTCCAGCGCTGTGGGATTAGTGTGGGCAGCGGTGTAATACTGTGGGTGTGTTGTGGGCAGTGGTGTAGTGCTGCGGGAGTGGTGTGGACAGTGGTGTAGTGCTGCGGGAGTGGTGTGGGCAGTGGTGTAGTGCTCTGGGAGTGGTATGTGCGGTGGTGTAGTGCTGTGGGAGTGTTGTGCGCAGTGATGTAGCGCTGTGGGAGTCGTGTGGGCAGTGGAGTAGCGCTCCGGGAAAGGTGTGGGCAGGGGTGTAGCGCTACGGGAATGCTGTGGGCGGCAGTGTAGAGCTGCGGGTGTGGTTTGGGCAGTGGTTTAGCGCTGCAGGGGTGATGTGGGCAGGGGTGTTACACTGTGGGAGTGCTGTGGGCTGTGGTGTAGAGCTGTGGTAGTGGTGTGGGCAGTGGTGTTGTGCTGCGGGAGTGGTGTGGGCAGTGGTGTAGTGCTGTGGGAGTCGTGTGGGCAGTGGTGCAGTGCTGCGGGAGTGGTGTGTGCAGGGGTGTAGTGCTGTGGGTGTGGTGTGGGCAGTGGTGTTGCGCTGTGGGAGTGGTGTGGGCAGTGGTGTAGCGCTGTGGGACTGGTGTGGTCAGCGGTGTATTGCTGTGGCAGTGGTGTGGGCAGTGGTGTTTTGCTGTGGGAGTTGTGTGGGCAGTGGTGTAGCCCTGTGGGAGTGGTGTGGGTTGTGGTGTAGCACCGTGGGACTGGTGTGGGCGTTGGGTTAACGCTGCGGGAGTGTTGTGTGCAGTTTTGTAGCGCTGTGGGAGTGGTGTGGGCAGTGGTGTAGCGCTGTGGGAGTGGTGTGGGTTGTGGTGTAGCGCTGTGGGAGTGGTGTGGGTTGTGGTGTAGCGCTGTGGGAGTGGTGTGGGCATGAGTGCAGCGCTTTGGGAGTGTTGTAGGCATTAGTGTTGCGCTGTGGGAGTGGTGTGGGTTGTGGTGTAGCGCTGTGGGAGTGGTGTGTGTAGTGGTGTATATCTGTGGGAGTGGTGTGGGCAGTGGTGTAACGCTGTGGGAGTGGTGTGGGCAGTGGTGTAGTGCTGTGGGTGTGGTGTGGGCAGTGGTGTAGCGCTGTGGCGTTGATGTGGGCAGTGGTGTAGTGCTGTGGGTGTGGTGTTGGCAGTGGTGTAGTGCTGTGGGAGTGGTGTGGGCAGTGGTGTAGCGCTGCTGGAGTGGTGTGGGCAGTGGTGTAGCGCTGACAGGGTGTTGTGGGCAGTGGTGTCACTCTGTGGGAGTGGTGTGGGCAGTGGTGTAGCGCTGCGGGAGGGGTGTGGGCAGTGGTGTAGAGCTGCTGGAGAGGTGTGGGCAGTGGTGTAGTGATGTGGGAGTGGTGTGGGCAGTGGTGTAGCGCTGTGGGAGTGGTGTAGGCAGTGGTGTAGCGTTGCAGGAGTGGTGTGGGCAGTGGTGTAGCGCTGTGGGAGTGGTGTGGGTTGTGGTGTAGTGCTGTGGGAGTGGTGTGGGTTGTGGTGTAGCGCTGTGGGAGTGGTGTGGGCATGAGTGCAGCGCTTTGGGAGTGTTGTAGGCATTAGTGTTGCGCTGTGGGAGTGGTGTGGGTTGTGGTGTAGCGCTGTGGGAGTGGTGTGTGTAGTGGTGTAGCGCTGTGGGAGTGGTGTGTGTAGTGGTGTATATCTGTGGGAGTGGTGTGGGCAGTGGTGTAACACTGTGGGAGTGGTGTGGGCAGTGATGTAGTGCTGTGGGTGTGGTGTGGGCAGTGGTGTAGCGCTGTGGCGTTGATGTGGGCAGTGGCGTAGTGCTGTGGGTGTGGTGTTGGCAGTGGTGTAGTGCTGTGGGAGTGGTGTGGGCAGTGGTGTAGCGCTGCTGGAGTGGTGTGGGCAGTGGTGTAGCGCTGACAGGGTGTTGTGGGCAGTGGTGTCACTCTGTGGGAGTGGTGTGGGCAGTGGTGTAGCGCTGCGGGAGGGGTGTGGGCAGTGGTGTAGAGCTGCTGGAGAGGTGTGGGCAGTGGTGTAGCGCTGTGGGAGTGGTGTGGGTTGTGGTGTAGTGCTGTGGGAGTGGTGTGGGTTGTGGTGTAGCGCTGTGGGAGTGGTGTGTGTAGTGGTGTATATCTGTGGGAGTGGTGTGGGCAGTGGTGTAACACTGTGGGAGTGGTGTGGGCAGTGGTGTAGCGTTGCAGGAGTGGTGTGGGCAGTGGTGTAGCGCTGTGGGAGTGGTGTGAGCAGTGGTGTAGCGCTGTGAGAGTGGTGTGGTCATTAGTGTAGCGATGTGGGAGAGGTGTGGGCATAAGTGTAGCGCTGTAGGAGTGGTGTGGGCATTAGTGTAGCGATGTGGAAGAGATGTGGGCATTAGTGTAGCGCTGTGGGAGTGATGTGGGTAGTGGTGTCGTGCTGTGGGAGTGGTGTGGGCATTAGTGTAGCGCTGTGGGAGTGATGTGGGCAGTGGTGTAGTGCAGTGGGAGTGGTGTGCGCAGTGGTGTACCGCTGAGGGAGCGGTGTGTGTTGTGGTATACCGCTGAGGGAGTGGTGTGGGCAGTGGTGTAGTGCTGTGGGAGTGCTGTGGGCAGTGGTGTAGCACTGCGGGAGTGGTGTGGGCAGTGGTGTAGCGCTGTGGGAGTAGTGTGGACAGTGGTGAAGCGCTGCGGGAGTGGTGTGGGCAGTGGTGTAGTGCTGCGGGAGTGGTGTGGGCAGTGGTGTAATGCTGTGGGAGTGGTGTGGGCATATGTGTAGCGCTATGGGCGTGTTGTGGGCAGTGGTGTAGTGCTGTGGGACAGGTGTGGGCAGTGGTGTAATGCTGTGGGAGTGGTCTGGGCAGTGATGTACTGCTGTGGGAGTGGTGTAGTTAGTGGTGTAGTGCTGTGGACAGTGGTGTAGTGATGTGGGAGTGGTGTGGGCAGTCGTGTAATGCTGTGGGAGTGGTGTGGGCAGTGGTGTAGCGCTGTGGGAGTGGTGTGGGCATTGGGTTAACACTGCGGGAGTGGTGTGGGCAGTGGTATAGCGCTGTGGGAGTGGTGTGGGTGTTAGTGCAGCGCTGTGGGAGTGGTGTGGGTGTTAGTGCAGCGCTGTGGGAGTGGTGTGGGTGTTAGTGTAGTGCTGTGGGAGTGGTGTGGGCAGTGGTGTAGCGCTGTGGGTGTGGTGTGGCCAGTGGTGTAGCGCTGTGGGAGTGTTGTGGGCATTAGTGCAGCGCTGTGGGTGTGGTGTGGGCAGTGGTGTAGCGCTGTTGGAGTGATGAGCGCATTAGTGCAGCGCTGTGGTATTGCTGTGGGCGTTACTGTAGCGCAGTGGGAGTGGTGTGGGCAGTGTTGTTGCGCTTTGGGTGTGGTGTGGGTTGTAGTGTAGCGCTGTCGGAGTGGTGTTGGTTGTGGTGTAACGCTGTGGGACTCGTGTGCGCAGTGGTGTAGCGCTGTGGTGAGGGCAGCGGTGTAGTGCTGTGGGTGTGGTGTGGGCAGTGGTGTAGTGCTGTGGGGTTGATGTGGGCAGTGGTGTAGTGCTGTGGGAGTGTTGTGGGCAGTGGTGTAGCGCTGCGGGAGTGGTGTGGTCAGTGGTGTAGCGCTGCTTGAGATGTGTGGGCTTTAGTGTAGCGCTGTGGGAGTGGTGTGGGCATTAGTGTAGCGCAGTGGGAGTGGTGTGGGCAGTGGTGTAATCCTGTGGGTGTGGTGTGGGCAGTGTTGTATCACTGTGGTAGTGGTGTGGGCATTAGTGCAGCGCTGAGGGAGTGGTGTGGACAGTGGTGTAGCGCTGTGGGTGTGGTGTGGCCAGTGATGTTGCACTGTGGTAGTGGTGTGGGCATTAGTGCAGCGCTGTGGGCGTGGTGTGGGCAGTGGTGCAGTGCTGTGTGAGTGGTGTGGGCAGTGGTGTAGCGCTGTGGGAGTGATGTGGGCAGTGGTGTAGCGCTGTGGGAGTGGTGTGGGTTGTGGTGTAGAGCTGTGGGAGTGGTGTGGGCAGTGGGGTAGTGCTGTGGGAGGCATGTGGGTAGTGGTATAGTGCTGTGGGTGTGGTGTGGGTGGTGGTGTAGCGCTGTGGGTGTGCGGTGGGCAGTGGTGTAGTCCTGTGGAAGTTGTGTGGGTAGTGGTGTAGTGCTCTGGGAGTGATGTGGACAGTGGTGTAGTGCTGTGGGAGAGTTGTGGGCAATGGTGTAGTCCTGTGGGAGTGGTGTGGGCAGTGGTGTAGTGCTGCGGGAGTGGTGTGGGCAGTGGTGTAGCGCTGTGGGAGTGGTGTGGGTAATGGTGAATCGCTGTGGGAGTGGTGTGGGAAAAGGTGTATTGCTGTGTGAGAGGTGTGGGCAGTGGTGTAGTGCTGTGGGAGTGGTGTGGGCAGGGGTGTAGTACTGTGGGAGTGGTGTGGGCAGTGGTGTAGCGCTGTGGGAGTGGTGTGGGCAGTGGTGTAGCGCTATGGGACTGGTGTGGGCAGTGGTGTATTGCTGTGGGAGAGGTGTGGGCAGTGGTGTAGCGCTGTGGGAGTGGTGTTCGTTGTGGTGCAGCACTGTAGGAGTTGTGTGGGCAGTGGTATAGGTCTGTTGGAGTGGTGTGGGCATTTGTGCAGCGCTGTGGGTGTGTTGTGGGCAGTGTTGTAGCGCTGTGGGAGTGTTGTGTGCATTAGTTTAGCGCTGTGGGAGTGGTGTGGGCATTAGTGTAGCGCTGTGGGAGTGGTGTGGGCAGTGGTGTAGCTCTGTGGGAGTGGTGTGGGCATTAGTGCAGTGCTATGGGAGTGGTGTGGGCAGTGGTGTAGCGCAGTGGGAGTGGTGTTGGCATTAGTGTAGCGCTGTGGGAGTGGTGTGGCCAGTGGTGTAGCGCTGTGGGAGTGTTGTGTGCATTAGTTTAGCGCTGTAGGAGTGGTGTGGGCATTAGTGTAGGGCAGTGGGAGTGTTGTTGGCATTAGTGTAGCGCTGTGGGAGTGGTGTGGGCATTAGGGTAGCGCTGGGGGAGTGCTATGGGCTGTGGTGTAGTCCTGTGGGTGTAGTGTGGGCAGTGTTGTTGCGCTGTGGGAGTGTAGTAGTTTGTAGTGTATCTCTGTCGGAGTGGTGTTGTTTGTGGTGAAGCGATGTGGGAGTGGTGTGGGCAGCTTTGTAGTGCTGTGGGATTGGTGTAGGAAGTGGTGTAGCGCTGTGGGAGTGGTGTGGGCATTAGTGAGCTCTGTGGGACTGGTGTGGGCATTAGTGTAGCGCTGTGGGAGAGGTGTGGTTAGTGGTGTAGTGCTATGGGAGTGGTGTGGACAGTTGTGTAGTGCTGTGGGAGTGGTCTGGGCAGTTGTGTAGTGCTGTGGGAGTGGTGTGGGCAGTGGTGTAGTGCTGTGGGAGTGGAGTGTACAGTGGTTTAGTGCTGTGGGAGTGGTGTGGGCAGTGGTGTAGTGCTGTGGGAGTGGTGTGGACAGTGGTGTAGTGCTGTGGGAGTGGTGTGGACAGTGGTGTAACGCTATGGGATTTTGTGGACCGTGGTGCAGAGCTGTGGGAGTGGTGTGGGCATCGGTTATAGTGCTGTGGGAGTGATGTGTGCAGTGGTGTAACGCTGCGGGAGCGGTGTGGGCAGTGTTGTAGCGCAGTGGCAGTGGTGTGGGCATTAGTGTAGCGCTGTGGGAGTGGTGTGGGCATTCCTCAAGCGCTGTGGGAGTGGTGTGTGTAGTAGTTTAGTGCTGTGGGAGTGGTGTGGGCAGTGGTGTAGTCCTGTGGGTGTGGATTGGGCAGTGGTGTAGTGCTGCGGGTGTGGCGTGGGTAGTGGTGTTGTGCTGTGGGAGTGGTGTGGGTATTGTTGTAGCGCTGTGGGTGTGCGTTTGGCAGTGGTGTAGTCCTGTGGAAGTGGTGTGGGTAGTGGTGTAGTGCTGCGGGAGTGATGTGGTCAGCGGTTTAGTGCTGAGTGAGTGGTGGGGGCAGGGTGTAGTGTTGTGGGAGTGGTTTGGACAGTGGTGTAGTTTTGAGGGAGTGTTGTGGGCATTGGTGTAGTGCTGTGGAAGTGGTGTGGGCAGTGGTGTAGTGCTGCGGGAGTGATGTGGTCAGCGGTTTAGTGCTGAGTGAGTGGTGGGGGCAGGGTGTAGTGCTGTGAGAGTGGTATGGGCAGTGGTGTAGCGCTCTGGGACTGGTGTGGGTAATGGCGTAACGCTGTGGGAGTGGTGTGGGCAGTGGTGTAGCGCTGTGGGAGTGGTGAGGGTAATGGTGTAACGCTGTGGGAGTGGTGTGGGCAATGGTGTATTGCTGTGTGAGTGGTGTGGACAGGGGTGTAGTGCTGTGGGAGTGTAGTAGGCAGTGGTGTAGAGCTGTGCGAGTGGTTTGGGCAGTCGTGTAGTACTGTGGGAGTGGTGTGGGCAATGGTGTAGCGCTGTTGGAGTGGTGTGGGCATTAGTGCAGCGCTGACGGAGTGGTGTGGGCAGTGGTCTAGCGCTGTGGGAGTGTTGTGGGCAATATTTTAGCGCTGTGGGTGTGGTTCGTGAATTAGTGTAGCGCTTTGGGATTGGTGTGGGCATTAGTGTAGCGCTGTGGGAGTGGCGTGGGCATCAGTGTAGCGCAGTGGGAGTGGTGTGGGCAGTGGTGTAATCCTGTGGGTGTGGTGTGGGCAGTGTTGTTGCGCTTTGGGTGTGGTGTAGGTTGTAGTGTAGCGCTGTCGGAGTGGTGTTGGTTGTGGTTTAACACTGTGGGAGTGGTGTGGGCAGCGGTGTATTGCTGTGGGACTCGTGTGGGCAGTGGGGTAGTACTGCGGGAGTGGTGTGTGCAGTGGTCCAGCGCTGTGGTGAGGGTTAGCGGTGTAGTGCTGTGGGTGTGTTGTGGGCAGTGGTGTAGTGCTGTGGGGTTGATGTGGGCATTGGTGTAGCGCTGCGGGAGTGGTGTGGGCGGGTGGTCTAGCGATTTGCGAGCCGTCTGGGCAGTGGTGTAGCGCTGTGGGAGTCGTGTGGGCAGTGGTGTAGTGCTGTGGGAGTGGTGTGGGCAGTGGTGTAGTGCTGTGGGAGTGGTGTGGGCAGTGGTGTAGCGCTGTGGGAGTTGTGTGGGCAGTGGTGTAGCGCTGCGGGAGTGGTGTGGGCAGTGGTGTAGCGCTGCTTGAGAGGTGTGGGCATTAGTGTAGCGCTGTGGGAGTGGTGTGGGCATTAGTGTAGCGCAGTGGGAGTGGTGTGGGCAGTGGTGTAATATAGTGGGTGTGGTGTGGGCAGTGTTGTAGCACTGTGGTAGTGGTGTGGGCATCAATGCAGCGCTGAGGGAGTGGTGTGGACAGTGGTGTAGCACTGTGGGTGTGGTGTGGCCAGTGATGTTGCGCCCTGGGAGTGTTGTGGACATTAGTGAAGCTCTGTGGGAGTGTTGTGGGCAGTAGTGTAGTGCTGTGGCAGCGGTGTGGGCAGTTGCACAGAGCTGTGGGAGTGGTGTGGGCAATGGTGTAGTGCTGTGGGAATGGTGTGGGCAGTGGTGTAGTGCTGCGGGAGTGGTGTGGGCAGGGGTTTAGTGCTAAGGGAGTGGTGTGAGCAGGGTGTAGTGCTGCGGGAGTGGTGTGGGCAGGGGTGTAGTACTGTGGGAGTGGTGTGGGCAGGGTTGTAGCGCTGTGCGCGTGGTGTGGGCAGTGGTGTAGCGCTATGGGACTGGTGTGGGCAGCGGCGTTGTGCTGTGGGAGTGGTGTGGGCACTGGTGTAGTGCTGTGGGAGTGGTGTGGGCAGTGGTGTAACGCTATGGGAGTGATGTGGGCAGTGTTGTAGGGCGGTGGGAGTGGTGTTCGTTGTGGTGCAGAACTGTAGGAGTTGTGTGGGCAGTGGTATAGGGCTGTGGGAGTGTTGTGTGCATTAGTTTAGCGCTGTGGGAGTGGTGTGGGCAGTGGTGTAGCGCTGTGGTAGTGGTGTGGGCAGTGGTGTAGCGCTGTGGGAGTGGTGTGGGCATTGGTGTAGCGCTGTGGGAGTGGTGTGGGCAGTGGTGTAGCGCTGTGGGAGTGGTGTGGGCATTAGTGCAGCGCTGTGGGAGTGGTGTGGGCAGTGGTGTAGCGCTGTGGGAGTGGTGTGGCCAGTGGTGTAGCGCTGTGGGAGTGTAGTGTGCATTAGTTTAGCACTGTGGCAGTGGTGTGGGCATTAGTGTAGAGCAGTGGGAGTGGTGTTGGCATTAGTGTAACGCGGTGGGAGTGGTGTGGGCATTAGGGTAGCGCTGGGGGAGTGCTATGGGCAGTGGTGTAGTCCTGTGGGTGTGGTGTGGGCATTAGTGTAGCGCTGTGGGAGTGGTGTGCGCATTTGTGTAGCGCTGTGGGAGTGGTGTGGTTAGTGGTGTAGTACTATGGGAGTGGTCTGGGCAGTTGTGTAGCGCTGTGGGAGTGGTGTGGGCAGTGGTGTAGTGCTGTGGGAGTGGTGTGGACAGTGGTGTAACGCTGTGGGATTTTGTAGGCCGTGGTGTAGAGCTGCGGGAGTGGTGTGGGCATCAGTTGTAGCGCTGTGGGAGTGGTGTGTGCAGTGGTGTAACGCTGCGGGAGCGGAATGGGCATTATTCAAGCGCTGTGGGAGTGGTGTGTGTAGTAGTGTAGTGCTGTGGGAGTGGTGTGGGCAGTGGTGTAGTGCTGTGGGAGTGGTGTGGGTATTGGTGTAGCACTGTGGGTGTGCGGTTGGCAGTGGTGTAGTCCTGTGGAAGTGGTGTGGGCAGTGGTGTAGTGCTGCGGGAGTGGTGTGGTCAGGGGTTTAGTGCTGAGTGAGTGGTGTGGGCAGGGTCTAGTGCTGTGGGAGAGGTATGGGCAGTGGTGTAGAGCTCTGGGACTGGTGTGGGTAATGGTGTAACGCTGTGGAAGTGGTGTGGGCAGTGGTGTTACGCTGTGGGAGTGTTGTGGGCAATGGTGTATTGCTGTGTGAGTGGTGTGGGCAGGGGTGTACTGCTGTGGGATTGTAGTCGGCAGTGGTTTAGTGCTGTGCGAGTGGTTTGGGCAGTCGTGTAGCACTATGGTACTGGTGTGGTTCAGCGGTGTTCTGCTGTGGGAGTGGTGTGGGCAGTGGTGTAGCGCTGTGGGTGTGGTGTGGGCAGTGGTCTAGCGCTGTGGGTGTGGTGTGGGCATTAGTGTAGCGCTGTGGGAGTGGTGTGGGCATTAGTGTAGCGCAGCGAGAGTGGCGTGGGCAGTTGTGTAATCCTGTGGGTGTGGTGTGGGCAGTGTTGTTGCGCTTTGGGTGTGGTGTGGGTTGTAGTGTAGCGATGTCGGTGTGGTGTTGGTTGTGGTGTAACGTTGTGGGAGTGGTGTGGGCAGCGGTGTATTGCTGTGGAAATCGTGTGGGCAGTGGTGTAGTACTGCGGGAGTGGTGTGGGCATTGGTGTAGCGCTGTGGGAGTGGTGTGGGCAGTGGTGTAGCGCTGTGGGAGTGGTGTGGGCATTAGTGCAGCGCTGTGGGAGTGGTGTGGGCAGTGGTGTAGCGCTGTGGGAGTGGTGTGGCCAGTGGTGTAGCGCTGTGGGAGTGTAGTGTGCATTAGTTTAGCACTGTGGCAGTGATGTGGGCATTAGTGTAGAGCAGTGGGAGTGGTGTTGGCATTAGTGTAACGCGGTGGGAGTGGTGTGGGCATTAGGGTAGCGCTGGGGGAGTGCTATGGGCAGTGGTGTAGTCCTGTGGGTGTGGTGTGGGCATTAGTGTAGCGCTGTGGGAGTGGTGTGCGCATTTGTGTAGCGCTGTGGGAGTGGTGTGGTTAGTGGTGTAGTGCTATGGGAGTGGTCTGGGCAGTTGTGTAGTGCTGTGGGAGTGGTGTGGGCAGTGGTGTAGTGCTGTGGGAGTGGTGTGGACAGTGGTGTAACGCTGTGGGATTTTGTAGGCCGTGGTGTAGAGCTGCGGGAGTGGTGTGGGCATCAGTTGTAGCGCTGTGGGAGTGGTGTGTGCAGTGGTGTAACGCTGCGGGAGCGGAATGGGCAGTGTTGTAGCGCTGTGGTAGTGGTGTGGGCATTAGTGTAGCGCTGTGGCAGTGGTGTGGGCATTATTCAAGCGCTGTGGGAGTGGTGTGTGTAGTAGTGTAGTGCTGTGGGAGTGGTGTGGGCAGTGGTGTAGTGCTGTGGGAGTGGTGTGGGTATTGGTGTAGCACTGTGGGTGTGCGGTTGGCAGTGGTGTAGTCCTGTGGAAGTGGTGTGGGCAGTGGTGTAGTGCTGCGGGAGTGGTGTGGTCAGGGGTTTAGTGCTGAGTGAGTGATGTGGGCAGGGGTTTAGTGCTGAGTGAGTGGTGTGGGCAGGGTCTAGTGCTGTGGGAGAGGTATGGGCAGTGGTGTAGAGCTCTGGGACTGGTGTGGGTAATGGTGTAACGCTGTGGAAGTGGTGTGGGCAGTGGTGTTACGCTGTGGGAGTGGTGTGGGCAATGGTGTATTGCTGTGTGAGTGGTGTGGGCAGGGGTGTACTGCTGTGGGATTGTAGTAGGCAGTGGTTTAGTGCTGTGCGAGTGGTTTGGGCAGTCGTGTAGCACTATGGGACTGGTGTGGTTCAGCGGTGTTCTGCTGTGGGAGTGGTGTGGGCAGTGGTGTAGCGCTGTGGGTGTGGTGTGGGCAGTGGTCTAGCGCTGTGGGTGTGGTGTGGGCATTAGTGTAGCGCTGTGGGAGTGGTGTGGGCATTAGTGCAGCGCAGCGAGAGTGGTGTGGGCAGTTGTGTAATCCTGTGGGTGTGGTGTGGGCAGTGTTGTTGCGCTTTGGGTGTGGTGTGGGTTGTAGTGTAGCGATGTCGGTGTGGTGTTGGTTGTGGTGTAACGTTGTAGGAGTGGTGTGGGCAGCGGTGTATTGCTGTGGAAATCGTGTGGGCAGTGGTGTAGTACTGCGGGAGTGGTGTGTGCAGTGGTCCAGCGCTGTGGTGAGGGCAGCGGTGTAGTGCTGTGGGTGTGGTGTGGGCAGTGGTGGCGTTCTGTGGGGTTGGTGTGGGCATTGGTGTAGCGCCGCGTGAGTGGTTTGGTCGGGTGGTCTAGCGATTTGCGAGCTGTCTGGGCAGTGGTGTAGTGCTGTGGGAGTGGTGTGGGCATTGATGTAGTACTGTGGGAGTGGTGTGGGCAGTGGTGTCACGCTGTGGGAGTGGTATGAGCAGTGGTGTAGCGCTGCGGGAGTGTTGTGGGCAATGGTGTAGCGCTGCTTGAGAGGTGTGGGCATTAGTGTAGCGCTGTGGGAGTGGTGTGGGCAGTGGTGTAATCCTGTGGGTGTGGTGTGGGCAGTGTTGTCGCGGTTTGGGTGTGGTGTGGGTTGTAGTGTAACGATGTCGGAGTGGTGTTGGTTGTGGTGTAACGCTGTGGGAGTGGTGTGGGCAGCGGTGTATTGCTGTGGGACTCGTGTGCGCAGTGGTGTAGTACTGCGGGAGTGGTGTGTGCAGTGGTCCAGCGCTGTGGTGAGGGCAGCGGTGTAGTGCTGTGGGTGTGGTGTGGCCAGTGGTGTAGTGCTGTGGGGTTGGTGTGGGCATTGGTGTAGCGCTGCGGGCGTGGTGTGGGCGGATGGTCTAGCTATTTGCGAGCCATCTGGGCAATGGTGTAGCGCTGTGGGAGTGGTGTGGGCAGTGGTGTATTGCTGTGGGAGTGGTGTGGGCATTGATGTAGTACTGTGGGAGTGTTGCGGGCAGTGGTGTCACGCTGTGGGAGTGGTGTGAGCAGTGGCGTAGCGCTGCGGGAGTGGTGTGGGCGGTGGTGTAGCGCTGCTTGACAGTTGTGGGCATTAGTGTAGCGCTGTGGGAGTGGTGTGGGCATTAGTGTAGCGCAGTGGGAGTGGTGTGGGCAGTGGTGTAATCCTGTGGGTGTGGTGTGGGCAGTGTTGTAGCACTGTGGTAGTGGTGTGGGCATTAGTGCATCGCTGAGGGAGTGGTGTGGACAGTGGTGTAGCGCTGAGGGTGTGGGGTGGGCAGTGATGTTGCGCTGTGGGAGTGTTGTGGACATTAGTGCAGCTCTGTGGGAGTGGTGTGGGCAGTAGTGTAGCGCTGTGGGAGCGGTGTGGGCACTCTTCTAGCGCTGTGGGAGTGGTGTGGGATGTGGTGTTGCGCTGTGGGAGTAGTGTGGGCAGTGGCACAGTGCTGTGGGAGTGGTGTGGGCAGTGGTGTAGCGCTGTGGGAGTGGTGTGGGTAGTGGTGTAGTGCTGTGTGAGTGTTGTGGGCAATGGTGTAGTGCTGTGGGAGTGGTGTGGGCAGTGGTGTAGTGCTGCGGGAGTGGTGTGGGCGGGGGTTTAGTGCTAAGGGCGTGGTGTGAGCAGGGTGTAGTGCTGTGGGAGTGGTGTGGGCAGTGGTGTAGCGCTCTGTGACTGGTGTGGGCAGCGGTTTAGTGCTGTGGGAGTGGTGTGGGTAATGGTGTATCGCTGTGGGAGTGGTGTGGGCAATGGTGTATTGCTGTGTGAGTGGTGTGGGCAGGGGTGTAGTACTGTGGGAGTGGTGTGGGCAGTGGTGTAGCGCTATGGGTGTGATGTGGGCATTAGTGCAGCGCTGTGGGACTGGTGTGGGCAGCGGTGTTGTGCTGTGTGAGTGGTGTGGGCAGTGGTGTAGTGCTGGGGGAGTGGTGTTCGTTGTGGTGCAGCACAGTAGGAGTTGTGTGGGCAGTGGCATAGGTCTGTTGGAGTGGTGTGGGCATTTGTGCAGCGTGTGGGAGTGTTGTGGGCAGTGTTGTAGCGCTGTGGGAGTGCTGTGTGCATTAGTTTTGCGCTGTGGGACTGGTGTGGGCATTAGTGTAGCGCTGTGGGAGTGGTGTGGGCAGTGGTGTAGCGCTGTGGGAGTGGTGTGGGCATTAGTGCAGCGCTGTGGGTGTGGTGTGGGCAGTGGTGATGCGCTGTGGGAGTGGTGTGGCCAGTGGTGTAGCGCTGTGGGACTGTTGTGTGCATTAGTTTAGCGCTGTGGGAGTGGTGTGGGCATTAGTGTAGGGCAGTGGGAGTGGTGTTGGCATTAGTGTAGCGCTGTGGGAGTGGTGTGGGCATTAGGGTAGCGCTGGGGGAGTGCTATGGGCTGTGGTGTAGTCCTGTGGGTGTAGTGTGGGCAGTGTTGTTGCGCTGTGGGAGTGGAGTAGTTTGTAGTGTAGCTCTGTCGGAGTGGTGTTGTTTCTGGTGAAGCGATGTGGGAGTGGTGTGGGCAGCTTTGTAGTGCTGTGGGATTGGTGTAGGAAGTGGTGTAGCGCTGTGGGAGTGGTGTGGGCATTAGTGTAGCTCTGTGGGACTGGTGTGGGCATTAGTGTAGCGCTGTGGGAGTGGTGTGCGCATTTGTGTAGCGCTGTGGGAGAGGTGTGGTTAGTGGTGTAGTGCTATGCAAGTGGTGTGGACAGTTGTGTAGTGCTGTGGGAGTGGTCTGGGCAGTTGTGTAGCGCTGTGGGAGTGGTGTGGGCAGTGGTGTAACGGTGTGGGTGTGGTTTGGGCAGTGATGTATTGCTGTGGGAGTGGTGTGGGTAGTGGTGTAGTGCTGTGGGAGTGTTGTGGGCAGTGGTGTAACGGTGTGGGAGTGCTTTGGCAGTGATGTATTGCTGTGGGAGTGGTGTGGGCAGTGGTGTAGTGCTGTGGGAGTGGTGTGGACAGTGGTGTAGTGCTGTGGGAGTGGTGTGGGCAGTGGTGTAGCGCTGTGGGATTTTGTGGGCCGTGGTGTAGAGCTGTGGGAGTTGTGTGGGCAGTGGTGTAGTGCTGTGGGAGTGGTGTGGGCAGTGGTTTAGTGCTGTGGGAGTGGTGTGGGTATTGGTGTAGCACTGTGGGTGTGCGGTTGGCAGTGGTGTAGTCCTGTGGAAGTGGTGTGGGCAGTGGTGTAGTGCTGCGGGAGTGGTGTGGTCAGAGGTTTAGTGCTGAGTGAGTGGTGTGGGCAGGGGTTTAGTGCTGAGTGAGTGGTGTGGGCAGGGTCTAGTGCTGTGGGAGAGGTATGGGCAGTGGTGTAGAGCTCTGGGACTGGTGTGGGTAATGGTGTAACGCTGTGGAAGTGGTGTGGGCAGTGGTGTTACGCTGTGGGAGTGTTGTGGGCAATGGTGTATTGCTGTGTGAGTGGTGTGGGCAGGGGTGTACTGCTGTGGGATTGTAGTAGGCAGTGGTTTAGTGCTGTGCGAGTGGTTTGGGCAGTCGTGTAGCACTATGGGACTGGTGTGGTTCAGCGGTGTTCTGCTGTGGGAGTGGTGTGGGCAGTGGTCTAGCGCTGTGGGTGTGGTGTGGGCATTAGTGTAGCGCTGTGGGAGTGGTGTGGGCATTAGTGCAGCGCAGCGAGAGTGGTGTGGGCAGTTGTGTAATCCTTTGGGTGTGGTGTGGGCAGTGTTGTTGCGCTTTGGGTGTGGTGTGGGTTGTAGTGTAGCGATGTCGGTGTGGTGTTGGTTGTGGTGTAACGTTGTGGGAGTGGTGTGGGCAGCGGTGTATTGCTGTGGAAATCGTGTGGGCAGTGGTGTAGTACTGCGGGAGTGGTGTGTGCAGTGGTCCAGCGCTGTGGTGAGGGCAGCGGTGTAGTGCTGTGGGTGTGGTGTGGGCAGTGGTGTCGTGCTGTGGGGTTGGTGTGGGCATTGGTGTAGCGCCGCGTGAGTGGTTTGGTCGGGTGGTCTAGCGATTTGCGAGCTGTCTGGGCAGTGGTGTAGTGCTGTGGGAGTGGTGTGGACAGTGGTGTAGCTCTGTGGGAGTCGTGTGGGCAGTGGGGTAGTGCTGTGGGAGTGGTGTTCGTTGTGGTGTAACGCTGTGGGAGTTGTTTGGGCAGCGGTGTATTGCTGTGGGACTCGTGTGGGCAGTGGTGTAGGACTGCGGGAGTGGTGTGTGCAGTGGTCCAACGCTGTGGTGAGGGCAGCGGTGTAGTGCTGTGGTTGTGGTGTGGGCAATGGTGAAGTGCTGTGGGGTTGATGTGGGCATTGGTGTAGCGCTGCGAGAGTGGTGTGGGCGGGTTGTCTAGCGACTTGCGAGCCGTCTGGGCAGTGGTGTAGCGCTGTGGGAGTGTTGTGGGCAGTGGTGTCACGCTGTGGGAGTTGTGTGGGCAGTGGTGTAGCGCTGCGGGAGTGGTGTGGGCATTAGTGTAGCGCAGTGGGAGTGGTGTGGGCAGTGGTGTGATCCTGTGGGTGTGGTGTGGGCAGTGTTGTAGCACTGTGGTAGTGGTGTGGGCATTAATGCAGCGCTGAGGGAGTGGTGAGGACAGTGGTGTAGCGCTGTGGGTGTGGTGTGGCCAGTGATGTTGCGCTGTGGGAGTGTTGTGGACATTAGTGCAGCTCTGTGGGAGTGGTGTGGGCAGTAGTGTAGCGCTGTGGGAGTGGTGTGGGTAGTGGTGTAGCGCTCTGGGTGTGTGGTGGGCAGTGGTGTAGTCATGTGGAAGTTGTGTGGGTAGTGGTGTAGTGCTCTGGGAGTAATGTGGACAGTGGTGTAGGGGTGTGGGAGTGTTGTGGGCAATGGTGTAGTGCTGTAGGAATGGTGTGGGCAGTGGTGTAGTGCTGCGGGAGTTGTGTGGGCAGGGGTTTAGTGCTAAGGGAGTGGTGTGAACAGGGTGTAGTGCTGTGGGAGTGGTGTGGGCAGTGGTGTAGCGCTCTGTGACTGGTGTGGGCAGCGGTTTAGTGCTGTGGGAGTGGTGTGGGTAATGGTGTATCGCTGTGGGAGTGGCGTGGGCAATGGTGTATTGCTATGTGAGTGGTGTGGGCAGCGGTGTAGTGCTGCGGGAGTTGTGTTGGCAGGGGTTTAGTTCTGTGGGAGTGGTGTGGGTTGTGGTGTAGCGCTGTGGGAGTAGTGTGGGCAATGGTGTAGCGCTGTGTGCGTGGTGTGGGCAGTGGTGTAGCGCTATGGAACTGGTGTGGGCAGCGGTGTTGTGCTGTGGGAGTGGTGTGGGCAGTGGTGTAGCGCTGTGGGAGTGGTGTGGACAGTGGTGTAACGCTATGGGAGTGATGTGGGCAGTGTTGTAGCGCTGTGGGAGTGGTGTTCGTTGTGGTGCAGCACTGTAGGAGTTGTGTGGGCAGTCGTATAGGGCTGTTGGAGTGCTGTGGGCATTTGTGCAGCGCTGTGGGAGTGTTGTGGGCAGTGTTGTAGCGCTGTGGGAGTGCTGTGTGCATTAGTTTAGCGCTGTGGGAGTGGTGTGGGCATTAGTGTAGCGCTGTGGAAGTGGTGTGGGCAGTGGTGTAGCTCTGTGGGAGTGGTGTGGGCATTAGTGCAGCGCTGTGGGAGTGGTGTGGCAGTGGTGTAGCGCTGTGGGAGTGGTGTGGCCATTGGTGTAGCGCTGTGGGAGAGGTGTGGTTAGTGGTGTAGTGCTATGGGAGTGGTGTGGACAGTTGTGTAGTGCTGTGGGAGTGGTCTGGGCAGTTGCGTAGTGCTGTGGGAGTGGTGTGGGCAGTGGTGTAACGGTATGGGTGTGGTTTGGGCAGTGATGTATTGCTGTGGGAGTGGTGTGGGTAGTGGTGTAGTGCTGTGGGAGTGGTGTGGACAGTGGTGTAACGCTGTGGGATTTTGTGGGCCATGTTGTAGAGCTGCGGGAGTGGTGTGGGCATTGGTTGTAGTGCTGTGGGAGTGGTGTGTGCAGTGGTGTAACGCTGCGGGAGTGGTTTGGGCAGTGTTGTAGCGCAGTGGTAGTGGTGTGGGCATTAGTGTAGCGCTGTGGGAGTGTTGTGGGCATTAGTGTATCACTGTGGGACTGGTGTGGGCATTCTTCAAGCGTTGTGGGAGTGGTGTGTGTAGTAGTGTAGTGCTGTGGGAGTGGTGTGGGCAGTGGTGTAGTCCTGTGGGAGTGGTGTGGGCAGTGGTGTAGTGCTGCGGGAGTGGTGTGGGTAGTGGTGTAGTGCTGTGGGAGTGGTGTGGGTATTGGTGTAGCGCTGTGGGTGTGCGGTTGGCAGTGGTGTAGTCCTGTGGAAATGGTGTGGGTAGTGGTGTAGTGCTGTGGGAGTGGTTTGGACAGTGGTGTAGTTTTGTGGGAGTGTTGTGGGCAATGGTGTAGTGCTGTGGGAGTGGTGTGGGCAGTGGTGTAGTGCTGCGGGAGTGGTGTGGTCAGGGGTTTAGTGCTGAGTGAGTGGTGTGGGCAGGGTGTAGTGCTGTGGGAGTGGTATGGGCAGTGGTGTAGCGCTGTGGGAGTGGTGATGGTAATGGTGTAACGCTGTGGGAGTGGTGTGGGCAATGGTGTATTGCTGTGTGAGTGGTGTGGGCAGGGGTGTAGTGCTGTTGCAGTGTAGTAGACAGTGGTGTATTGCTGTGCGAGTGGTTTGGTCAGTCGTGTAGCGCTATGGGAGTGATGCGGGCAGTGTTGTAGCGCTGTGGGAGTGGTTTGGGAAGTGGTGTAACGCTGTGGGAGTGATGCGGGCAGTGTTGTAGCGCTGTGGGAGTGGTCTTCGTTGTGGTGCAGCACTGTAGGAGTTGTGTGGGCAGTGGTATAGGGCTCTTGGAGTGGTGTGGGCGTTTGTGCCGCGCTGTGGGAGTGTTGTGGGCAGTGTTGTAGCGCTGTGGGAGTGGTGTGGGCATTAGTGTAGCGCTTTGGGTGTGGTGTGGGCAGTGGTGTAGCGCTGTGGGAGTGGTGTTGGCTTTAGTGCAGCGCTGTGGGAGTGGTGTGGGCAGTGGTGTAGCGCTGTGGGAGTAGTGTGGCCAGTGGTGTAGCGCTGTGGGAGTGGTGTGGGCATTAGTGCAGCGCTGTGGGCGTGGTGTGGGCAGTGGTGTAGCGCTGTGGGAGTATTGTGTGCATTACTTTAGCGCTGTGTTAGTGGTGTGGGAATTAGTGTAGCGCAGTGGGAGTGGTGTTGGCATTAGTGTAGTGCTGTGGGAGTGGTGTGGGAATTAGGGTACCGCTAGGGGAGTGCTATGGGCAGTGGTGTAGTCCTGTGGGTGTGGTGTGGGCAGTGTTGTTGCGCCGTGGGAGTGGTGTAGTTTGTAGTTTAGCTCTGTTGGAGTGGTGTTGTTTGCGGTGAAGCGATGTGGGAGTGGTGTGGGCAGCTTTGTAGTGCTGTGGGATTGGTGTAGGAAGTGGTGTAGCGCTGTGGGTGTCGTATGGGCAGTGGTGTAGCGCTTTGGGAGTGTTGTGGGCAGTGGTGTAGTGCTGTGGGAGTGGTTTGGGCAGTCCTGTAGTGCTGCAGAGGTGATGTGGGCAGTGGTGTAGCGCTGCGGGATTGATGTGGTCAGTGGTCTAGCGCTGTGCGAGTGGTGTGTGAGTAGTGGTGTAGTGCTGTGGGAGTGGTGTGGACAGTGGTGTAGTGCTGTGGGAGTGGTGTGGGCAGTGGTGTAGTGCTGCTGGAGTGGTGTGGGCAGGGTTGTTGCGCTGTGGGAGTGGTGTGTGCAGTGGTGTAGTGCTGTTGGAGTGTTGTGGGCAGTGGTGTAGCGCTGTGGTACTGTTGTGGGCAGTGGTGTAGTGCTGTGGGGGTGGTGTTTGCAGTGGTGTAGTGCTGTGGGAGTGGTGTGGATAGTGGTGTAAAGCTGTGGGAGTGGTGTATTGCTGTGGGAGTGGTGTGGGCAGTGTTGTGCCGCTCTGGGAGTGGTGCGGGCAGCGGTGTAATGCTGCAGGAGTGGTGTGCTTTGTGGTGTAGCACTGTGGGAGTGGTGTGGGCATTAGTGCAGCGCTGTGGGAGTGGTGTGGGCAGTGATGTAGAGCTGTGTGAGGGTGTGGGTTGTGGTGTAGCGCTATAGCAGTAGTGTGGGCATTCGTCTAGGGCTGTGGGAGTGCTTTGGGTAGTCGTGTAGCGCTGTGGGAGTAGTGTGGGCAGTGGTGTAGCGCTGTGGGAGTGGTGTTGGCAGTAGTGTAGCGATGAGGGAGTGGTATGGGCATTAGTGTAGTGCTGTGGGAGTGGTGTGGGCATTAGTGCAGCGCTGTGGGAGTGTTTTGGGCATTGTTGTAGCGTTGTGGGAGTGGTGTGGGCAGTGGTGTAGCGCTGTGGGAGTGGTGTGGGCAGTGGTGTAGCACTGTGGGAGTGGTGTGGGCATTAGTGTAGCGCTGTGGGAGTGGTGTGGGCGTTAGTGTAGCGCTGTGGGTGTGGTGTGGGCATTATTGTAGCGCTGTGGGAGTGGTTTGGGCATTAGTGTAGCGCTGTGGGAGTGGTGTGGGCAGTGGTGTAATCTTGTGGGTGTAGTGTGGGCAGTGTTGTTGCACTGTGGCCTTGGGATGTAGTGTAGCCATGTCGGAGTGGTGTTGGTTGTGGTGTATTGCTGTGGGTGTGGTGTGAGCAGCGGTGTAGTGTTGTGGTACTGGTGTGGGCAGTGTTGTAGTGCCGCGGGGGTGATGTGGGCAGTGGTGTAGAGCTGGGGGAGTGGTGTGGGCAGTGGCCCAGTGCTGTGGGAGTGGTGTGGGCAGTGGTGTGTTGCTGTGGGAGTGGTGTCGGAAGTGGTGAAGTGCTGTGGGAGTGGTGTGGGCAGCGGTGTAGTTCTGCGGGAGTTGAGGTTGATGTTGAATTTATTGGTGTTTTTCATTGTTGAGGTTGATGATGAATTTGTTGGTGATTTTCAATATTGAGGTTGTTGTTGAAATTGTTGGTGTTGTCAATGTTTTTTTTTGTTGATGTTGATTCTATTATTAAAACTTGAGGTTGTTGTTGAATTTGTTGGTGTTTGAATGGTTTTTTTGAACTTTTTTGTGATTTTCAAAGTTGTAGTTGTTGTTAAATTTGTTGGCGTTTATCAATGTTGCGGTTGTTGTTAAATTTTTTCGTGATCTTCAATATTGAGGTTATAGTTTAATTTCTTGATGTTGTCAATGGTTATTTTGTTGAACTTGTTTGTAATTTTTAAAGTTATGGTTGTTGTTCAATTTATTGGTGTTATCAATGTTTATTTTGTTGAACTTTCTTGTACTTTAAAAAGTTGAAGATGATTTGAATTTGTTGGCGTTTTTCAATGTTGAGGTTGTTGTTGAATTTTTTGGTGTTTTTCAATGTTGAGGTTGTTGTTGAATTTGTTGGTGTTCTCAATGTTTTTCAAAAAACTTTTTTGTGCTTATAAAAGTTGAGGTTGTTGTTGAATTTGTTGGTGTTGTCATTGTTTAATTTGTTGAACATTTTTGTAGTTTTAAAAGTTGAGGTTGTTGCTGAATTTTTTTATTGTTTTTCATGTTGATGTTGTTGTTGAATTTGTTGGTGATTTTAAATGTTGAGGTTGTTGTTGAATTGGATAGTGTTATCAATGTTTATTTTGTTGAACTTTTTTGTACTTTTAAAAGTTGAGGTTGATGTTGAATTTGTTGGTGTTTTTCATTGTTGAGGTTGTTGTTGAATTTGTTGGTGTTATCAATGTTTATTTTGTTGAACTTTTTTGTACTTTTAAAATATGAGGTTGTTGCTGAAGTTGTTGGTGTTTTTCAATGTTGAGGTTGTTGTTGAATTTGTTGGTGTTTTTCAATGTTGATGTCGTTGAATTTGTTGGTGATTTTCAATGTTGAGTTTGTTGTTGAATTTGTTTGTGTTATCAATGTTCTTTTTTTGAACTTTTTTGTGTTTTTCAATGTTGAGGTTGTTGAATTTGCTGGTGATTTTCAATATTGAGGTTTTTGTTGAATTTGCTGGTGTTATCAACCTTTATATTGTTGAACTTTTTTGTACTTGTAATATTTGAGGTTGTTGTTGATTTTTTTGTTGGTTTTCAATGTTGAGGTTGTTGTTGATTTTGTTGGTGGTTTTCAATGTTGAGGTTGTAGTTGAATTTGTTGGTGTTATCAATGTTTATTTTGTTGAACTTTTTTGTACTTGAAATATTTGAGGTTGTTGTTGATTTTTTTGTTGGTTTTCAATGTTGAGGTTGTTGTTGAATTTGCTGGTGTTTTTCCAATGTTGAGATTGTTGTTGAATTTGTTGGTGTTATCAATGTTATTTTTTGAAATTATTTTTATTTTTGAAAGTTCTGGTTGTAGTTGAATTTGTTGGTGTTGTCAATGTTTATTTTGTTGAACTTTTTTGTATTTTTAAAAGTTGAGGTTGTTGCTGAATTTTTTATTTTTTTTCAATGTTGATGTTGTTGAATTTATTGGTGATTTTCAGTGATGAGGTAGCTGAATTTGCTGGTGATTTTGAATGTTGAGCATGCTTTTGAATTGGATAGTGTCATCAATGTTTATTTTGTTGAACTTGTTTGTATTTTTAAAAATTGAGGCTGTTGATGAATTTGTTGGTGTTTTTCAATGTTGAGGCTGATGTGGAATTTGTTGGTGTTTTTCAATGTTGAGGTTGTTGTTGAATTTGTTGGTGTTTTTCAATGTTGATGTTGTTGAATTTGTTGTTGATTTTTAATTTTGAGTTTGTTGTTGAATTTGTTGGCGATTTTCAATATTGAGGCTGTTGATGATTATGTTGGTGTTATCAATGTTTTTTTTTGAACTTTTTTGTGTTTTTCAAAGTTGAGGTTTTTGCTGAATTTCCTCGTGATAGTCATTGTTGAGGTTCTTGAATTTGTTGGTGATTTTCAATATCGAGATTGTTGATCAATTTGTTGGTGTTTGAATGGTATTTTTTGAACTTTTTTGTGATTTTCAAAGTTGAGGTTGTTGGTGAAATTGTTGGCGTTTTTCAATGTTGAGGTTGTTGTTGAATTTGTTGTTGTTATCACTGTATTTTTAAAACTTTTTTGTACTTTTAAAAGTTGAGGTTGTTGTTGAATGTGTTGGTGTTTTTCAATGGTGCGGTTTTTGTTGAGTTTTTTGGTGTTTTCATTGTTAATGTTGTTGTTGAATTTGTTGGTGTTTATCAATGTTGAGGTTGTTGTTGAATTTGTTGGTGATTTTCAATATTGAGGTTGTTGTTGAATTTGTTGGTGTTTGAATGGTTTTTTTGTGAACTTTTTTGTGTTTTTCTAAGTTGAAGTTGTTGGTGAAATTGTTGGCGTTTATCAATGTTGAGGTTGTTGTTAAATTTGTTCGTGATCTTCAATATTGAGGTTGTTGTTGAATTTGTTGGTGTTATCAATGTTTTTTAAAAAACTTTATTGTACTTTTAAAAGTTGAGGTTGTTGTTAAATTTGTTGGTGTTTTTCAGTGTTGAGGTTGTTGTTGAATTTGTTGGTGATTTTCAATATTGAGGTTATAGTTTAATTTCTTGGTGTTGTCAATGGTTATTTTGTTGAACTTGTTTGTCATTTTTAAAATTATGGTTGTTGTTCAATTTATTCGTGTTATCAATGTTTATTTTGTTGAACTTTTTTGTACTTTTAAATGTTGAGGATGATTTTGAATTTGTTGGCGTTTTTCAATGTTGAAGTTGTTGTTGAATTTGTTGGTGTTTTAAAATGTTGAGGTTGTTGTTGAATTTGTTGGCGTTTTTCAATGCTGAAGTTGTTGTTGAATTTGTGGGTGATTTTCAATATTGAGGTTGTCGTTGAATTTTCTGGTGTTATCAATTTTTAATTTGTTGACCTTTTTGTAGATTTAAAAGTTGAGGTTTTTTGCTGAATTTTTTTATTGTTTTTCAATGTTGATGTTGTTGTTGAATTTGTTGGTGATTTTAAATGTTGAGGTTGTTTTTGAATTGGATAGTGTTATCAACGTTTATTTTGTTGAACTTTTTTGTACTTTTAAAAGTTGAGGTTGATGTTGAATTTGTTGGTGTTTTTCATTGTTGAGGTTGTTGTTGAATTTGTTGGTGTTATCAATGTTTATTTTGTTGAACTTTTTTGTACTTTTAAAAGTTGAGGTTGTTGCTGAAGTAATTGGTGTTTTTCAATGTTGAGGTTGTTGTTGAATTTGTTGGTGTTTTTCAATGTTGATGTCGTTGAATTTGTTGGTGATTTTCAATGTTGATGTCGTTGAATTTGTTGGTGATTTTCAATGTTGAGTTGGTTGTTGAGTTTGTTTGTGTTATCAATGTTCTTTTTTTGTACTTTTTTGTGTTTTTCAATGTTGAGGTTGTTGAATTTGCTGGTGATTTTCCATATTGAGGTATTTGTTGAATTTGCTGGTGTTATCAACCTTTATATTGTTGAACTTTTTTGTACTTGTAAAAGTTGAGGTTGTTGTTGATTTTTTTGTTGGTTTTCAATGTTGAGGTTGTTGTTGATTTTGTTGGTGTTTTTCAATATTTAGGTTGTAGTTGAATTTGCTGGTGTTTTCCAAATGTTGAGATTGTTGTTGAATTTGTTGTTGTTATCAATGTTATTTTTTGAAATTATTTGTATTTTTGAAAGTTCTGGTTGTAGTTGAATTTGTTGGTGTTGTCAATGTTTATTTTGTTGAACTTTTTTGTACTTTTAAAAGTTGAGGTTGTTGCTGAATTTTTTTATTGTTTTTCAATGTTGATGTTGTTGTTGAATTTGTTGGCGTTATCAATGTTATTTTTTGAACTTTTTTGTGTTTTGCAAAGTTGAGGTTGTTGCTGAATTTGTTGGTGATTTTCAGTGTTCAGGTTTGATGAATTTGTTGGTGATTTTCAATATTGGAGTTGTTGTTGAATTTGTTGGTGTTGTCAATGTTTATTTTGTTGATCTTGTTTGTATTTTTAAAGGTGGAGGTTGTTGCTGAATTTTTTATTGTTTTTCAATGTTGATGTTGTTGTTGAATTTATTGGTGATTTTCACTGTTGAGGTTGCTGAATTTGCTGTTGATTTTACATGTTCAGCTTGCTTTTGAATTGGATAGTGTCATCAATGTTTATTTTGTTGAACTTGTTTGTATTTTTAAAAGTTGAGATTGATGTTGAATTTGTTGGTGTTTTTCAATGTTGATGTTGTTGAATTTGTTGGTGATTTTCAATATTGAGGTTGTTGATAAATTTGTTGGTGTTATCAATGTTTTTTTTGAACTTTTTTGTGTTTTTCAAAGTTGAGGTTTTTGCTGAATTTCTTCGTGATATTCATGGTTGATGTTCTTGAATTTGTTGGTGATTTTCATTATTGAGGTTGTTGTTGAATTTATTGGTTTATCAACGTTTATTTTGTAGAACATTTTTTTGATTATAAAAGATGATGTTGTTGTTGAATTTGTTGGAATTTTCAATTTTGAGGTTGTTGTTGAATTTGTTGGTGTTTTTCAATGTTGATGTTGTTGAATTTGTTGTTGATTTTTAATTTTGAGTTTGTTGTTGAATTTGTTGGCGATTTTCAATATTGAGGCTGTTGATGATTATGTTGGTGTTATCAATGTTTTTTTTGAACTTTTTTGTTTTTTTCAAAGTTGAGGTTTTTGCTGAATTTCTTCGTGATATTCATTGTTGAGATTCTTGAATTTGTTGGTGATTTTCAATATCGAGATTGTTGATCAACTTGTTGGTCTTTGAATGGTTATTTTTTGAACTTTTTTGTGTTTTTCGAAGTTGAGGTTGTTGGTGAAATTGTTGTTGTTATCACTGTATTTTTAAAACTTTTTTGTACTTTTAAAAGTTGAGGTTGTTGTTGAATGTGTTGGTGTTTTTCAATGGTGAGGTTTTTGTTGAGTTTTTTGGTGTTTTCATTGTTAATGATGTTGTTGAATTTGTTGGTGTTTATCAATGTTGAGGTTGTTGTTGAATTTGTTGGTGATTTTCAATATTGAGGTTGTTGTTGAATTTGTTGGTGTTTGAATGGTTTTTTTGTGAACTTTTTTGTGTTTTTCTAAGTTGAAGTTGTTGGTGAAATTGTTGGCGTTTATCAATGTTGAGGTTGTTGTTAAATTTTTTCGTGATCTTCAATATTGAGGTTGTTGTTGAATTTGTTGGAGTTATCAATGTTTTTTAAAAAACTTTTTTGTACTTTTAAAAGTTGAGGTTGTTGTTAAATTTGTTGGTGTTTTTCAGTGTTGAGGTTGTTGTTGAATTTGTTGGTGATTTTCAATATTGAGGTTATAAATTAATTTCTTGGTGTTGTCAATGGTTATTTTGTTGAACTTGTTTGTAATTTTTAAAATTATGGTTGTTGTTCAATTTATTCGTGTTATCAATGTTAATTTGTTGAACTTTTTTGTACTTTTAAATGTTGAGGATGATTTTGAATTTGTTGGCGTTTTTCAATGTTGAAGTTGTTGTTGAATTTGTTGGTGTTTTTCAATGTTGAGGTTGTTGGTGAATTTGTTGGCGTTTTTCAATGTTGAAGTTGTTGTTGAATTTGTGGGTTATTTTCAATATTGAGGTTGTTGTTGAATTTTTTGGTGTTATCAATGTTTTTCTAAAAACTTTTTGTGCTTTTAAAAGTTGAGGTTGTTGTTGAATTTGTTGGTGTTGTCAATGCTTAATTTGTTGAACTTTTTTGTAGATTTAAAAGTTGAGGTTGTTGCTGAATTTTTTATTGTTTTTCAATGTTGATGTTGTTGTTGAATTTGCTGGTGATTTTAAATGTTGAGGTTGTTGTTGAATTGGATAATGTTATCAACGTTTATTTTGTTGAAATTTTTTGTACTTTTAAAAGTTGAGGTTGATGTTGAATTTGTTGGTGTTTTTCATTGTTGAGGTTGTTGTTGAATTTGTTGGTGTTTTTCATTGTTGATGTTGTTGTTGAATTTGTTGGTGTTTTTCAATGTTGAGGTTGTTGTTGAATTTGTTGGTGTTTTTCAATGTTGATGTCGTTGAATTTTTTGGTGATTTTCAATGTTGAGTTTGTTGTTGAGATTGTTTGTGTTATCAATGTTCTTTTTTTGAACTTTTTTGTGTTTTTCAATGTTGAGGTTGTTGAATTTGCTGGTGATTTTCAATATTGAGGTATATGTTGAATTTGCTGGTGTTATCAACCTTTATATTGTTGAACTTTTTTGTACTTGTAATATTTGAGGTTGTTGTTGATTTTTTTGTTGGTTTTCAATGTTGAGGTTGTTGTTGATTTTGTTGGTGTTTTTCAAAGTTGAGGTTGTTGTTGAATTTGCTGGTGTTTTTCCAATGTTGAGATTGTTGTTGAATTTGTTGGTGTTATCAATGTTATTTTTTGAAATTATTTGTATTTTTGAAAGTTCTGGTTGTAGTTGAATTTGTTGGTGTTATCAATGTTTATTTTGTTGAAGTTTTTTGTACTTTTAAAAGTTGAGGCTGTTGCTGAATTTTTTTATTGTTTTTCAATGTTGATGTTGTTGTTGAATTTGTTGGTGATTTTAAATGTTGAGGTTGTTGTTGAATTGGATAATGTCATCAATGTATATTTTGTTGAACTTGATTTTATTTTTAGAAGTTGTGCTTGTAGTTGAATTTATTGATGTTATCAATGTTTATTTTGTTGAACTTTTTTGTACTTTCAAAAGTTGAGGTTGTTGCTGAATTTTTTTATTGTTTTTCAAAGTTGATGTTGTTGTTGAATTTATTGGTGATTTTCAGTGTTGAGGTTGTTGTTAAATTTGTTGGTGTTTTTCAATGTTCAGGTTGTTGTTGAATTGGATAGTGTCATCAATGTTTATTTTGTTGAAATTGTTAGTGTTTTTTAAAGTTGATGTTGTCGTTGTATTTATTGGTGTTTTCAACGTTTATTTTGTTGAACTTTTTTGTAGTATTGAAAGTTGAGGTTGTTGCTGAATTTTTTATTGTTTTTCAATTTTGATGTTGTTGTTGTATTTGTTGGTGATTTTCAGTGTTGAGATTGCTGAATTTGTTGGTGATTTTAAATGTTGAGGTTGTTGTTGAATTGGATAGTGCCATCAATGCTTATTTTGCGGAACTTGTCTGTATTTTTAAAAATTGTGGTTGTTGTTGAATTTCTTGGTGTTATCAATGTTTATTTTGTTGAACTTTTTTGTACTTTTAAAAGTTGAGGTTGATTTTGAATTTGTTGGTGTTTTTCAATGTTGAGGTTGTAGGTGAATTTGTTGGTGTTGTCCATGTTTATTTTGTTGAACTTTTTTGTAGTTTTAAAAGTTTAGGTTGTTGCTGATTTTTTTTAATTGTTTTTCAATGTTGATGTTGTTGTTGAATATGCTGGTGATTTTCAGAGTTGAGGTTGCTGAATTCGTTGGTAATTTTAAATGTTGAGGTTGTTGTTGAATTGCATTGTGTCATCAATTTTTATTTTGCTAAACTTGGTTGTATTTTTTAAAATTATGGTGGTTGTTGATTTTCTTGGTGTTATCAAAGTTTATTTTGTTGAACTTTTTTGTACTATTAAAAATTCAGGTTGAATTTGAATTTTTGGTGTTTTTCATTGTTGAGGTTGTTGTTGAATTTTTTGGTGTTTTTCATTGTTGACGTTGTTGATGAATTTGTTGGTGTTTTTCAAAGTTGAGGTTGTTGTTGAATTTGTTGGTGTTTTTCAATGTTGACGTTGTTGTTGAATTTGTTGTTGTTTTTCAATGTTGAGGTTGTTGTTGAATTTGTTGGTGTTTTTCAATGTTGACGTTGTTGTTGAATTTGTTGCTGTTTTTCAATGTTGAGGTTGTTGAATTTGTTGGTGATTTTCAATATTGAGGTTGTTCTTGAATTTGTTGTTGTTATCAATATTCTTTTTTGAACTTTTTTGTACTTTTAAAAGTTGAGGTTGTTGTTGAATTTGTTGGTGTTTTTCAATTTTACGGTTTTTGTTGAATTTATTGGTGATTTTCAATGTTGAAGTTGTTGTTGAATTTATTGGTGATTTTCAATATTGTGGTTGTTGTTGAATTTAATGGTGTTATCAATGTTTATTTTGTTGAAGTTTTTGTACTTTTAAAAGTTGTGGTTGATTTTGAATTTGTTGGTGTTTTTCATTGTTGAGTTTTTTGTTGAATTTTTTGGTGTTTTCATTGTTGAGGTTGTTGTTAAATTTGTTGGTGTTTTTCAATATTGAGGTTGCAGTTGAATTTGTTGGTGTTGTCAATGTTTATATTGTTGAACTTTTTTGTAGTTTTGAAAGTTGAGGTTGTTGCTGAATTTTTTATTGTTTTTCAGTGATGATGTTGTTGCTGAATTGGTTCGTGATTTTCAGTGTTGAGGTTGCTGAATTTGTTGGTAATTTTAAATGTTGAGGTTGTTGTTGAAATGGATAGTGTCATCAATGTTTATTTTGTTGAACTTGTTTGTATTTTTAAAAGATGTGGTGGTTGTTGAATTTATTGGTATTATCAATGTTTATTTTGTTGAATTTTTTTGTACTTTTAAAATTTGAGGTTTTTTTTGAATTTGTTGGTGTTTATCATTGTTGAGGTTGTTGCTGAATTTGTTGGCGTTTTTCAATGTTGAGGGTGTTGTTGAATTTTTTGCTGTTTTTCATTGTTGAGGTTGTTGTTGAATTTGTTGGTGTCTTTCAATGTTGAGGTTGTTGTTGAATTTGTTGGTGTTTTTCAATGTTGATGTTGTAGAATATGTTGGTGATTTTCAATATTGAGGTTGTTGTTGAATTTGTAGGTGTTATCAATGTTTTTTAAAAAACTTTTTTGTACTTATAAAAGTTGAGGTTGTTGTTAAATTTGTTGGTGTTTTTCTATGTTGAGGTTGTTATTGAATTTGTTGGTGATTTTCAATATTGAGGTTGTAGTTTGTTTAGTTGCTGTTGTCAATGATTATTTTGTTGAACATTTTTGTAGTTTTAAAAGTTGAGGTTGTTGCTGAATTTGTTATTGTTTTTCAATGTTGATGTTGTTGTTGAATTTGTTGGTGATTTTTAGTGTTGTGGTTGCTGAATTTGTCGGTGATTTTTAATGTTGAGGTTGTTGCTGAATTGGATAGTGTCATCAATGTTTACTTTGTTGAACTTGTATGTATTTTTAAAAGTTGTGGTTGGTGTTGAATTTGTTGTTGTTTTTCAATGTTGAGGTTTTCGAAAATTTTTTGGTGTTTTTCAATGCTGAGATTGTTGTTGAGTTTGTTGCTGATTTTCAATAATGAAGTTGTTCTTGAATTTGCTGGTGTTGTCAATATTCTTTTTTGAACTTTTTTGTACTTTTAAAAGTCGAGGTTGTTGTTGTTGTTGTTGGTGTTTTTCAATGTTGAGGTTGTTGTTGAATTTGTGGGCGTTTTTCAATGCTTAGATTGTTATTGAGTTTTTTGGTGCTTTTTATTGTTGTGGTTGTTGATGAATTTCTTGGTGTTTTTCAATGGTGTGGTTGTTGTTGAATTTTTCGGTGTTTTTCAATGTTGTGGTTTTTGAATTTGTTAGTGATTTTCAAAATTGAGGTTGTTGTTGAATTTGGTGTTGTTATCTATATTCTTTTTTTGAATTTTTTTGTACTTTTGAAAGTTGAGGTTGTTGTGGAATTTGTTCGTGTTTTTCATTGTTGAGGTTGTTGTTGAATTTGTTGGTGTTTTTCAATGATGAGGTTGTTGTTCAATTTGTTGGTGTTTTTCATTGTTGAGGTTGTTGTTGAATTTGTTGGTGTCATCAAAGTTTTTTGTTGAACTTGTTAGTACTTTTAAATGTTGTGGATGTTGTTGAAATATTTGGTCGTTTTCATTGTTGAGGTTGTTGTTGATTTTTTTGGTGTTATCAATGTTCTTTTGTACTTTTAAAAGTAGAGGTTGTTGTTGAATTTGTTGGTGTTTTTCAATGTTGAGGTTGCTGTTGAATTTGTTGGTGATTTTCAATATAGAGTTTGTTGTTGAATTTGTTGGTGTATTTCAATGTTGAGGTTGTTGTTGAATTATTTGGTGCTCTTCAATGTTGTGGTTGTTGATGGATTTGTTGGTGTATTTCAATGTTGAGATTTTTGAATTTGTTGGTAATTTTCAATATTGAGGTTGTTGTTGAATTTGTTGGTGTGTTTCAATATTGAGATTGTTGTTGAATTTGTTGGTGATTTTCAATGTTGAGGTTGTTGTTGAATTTGTTGGTGTTATCAGTGTTGAGGTAGTTGTTGAATTTGTTGGTGTTTTTAATTGTTGAGGTTGCTGTTGAATTTGCTGGTGTTATCAATGTTCTTTTTTGAACTTTTTTGTACTTTTAAATGTTGAGGTTGCGTTTGAATTTGTGGGTGTCTTTCAATATTAAGGTTGTTGTTGAATTTGTTCACGTTTTTCAACGTTGAGGTTGTTATAAAATTTGTTGGTTTCTTTCAATATTAAGGTTGTTGTTGAATTTGTTGGTGTTTTTCAATGTTGAGTTTGTTGTTGAATTTCTTGGTGACTTTCAATATTGAGGTTATTGTTGAATTTGTTCGCGTTATTCAATGTTTAGATTGTTCTTGAAATCGTTGGTGTTATCAATTTTTTTTGAACTTTTTTGTACTTTTAACTGTTGAGGTTGTTGTTCAATTAGTTTGTGTTTTTCAAGTTTGAGGTTGTTGTTGAATTTGTTGGTGTTTTTCAAAGTTGAGATTGTTGTTAATTTATTGGTTATTTTCAATATTGAGGTTGTTGTTGAATTTGTTGACGTTTTTCAATGTTGAAATTGTTTTTGAATTTGTTGCTGCTTTTCAATGTTGAGGTTGTTGTTGAATTTGTTGGTGTTATCAATGTTATTTTTTGAACTTTTTTGTATTTATCAATGTTGAGGTTGTTGTTGAATTTGTTGGTGTTATCAATGATTTTTTTGAACTTTTCTCTTCTTTTAAAAGTTGAGGTTGTTGCTGAATTTTTTGCTGCTTTTCAGTTTTGAGGTTGTCGTTGAATTTGTTCGCGTTTTTCAACGTTGAGGCTCTTGTTGAATTTGATGGTGTTATCAATGATTTTTTTGAACTTTTTTTCTTCTTTTAAAAGTTGAGGGTGTTGTTGAATGTGTTTGTGTTATTCAATGTTGAGCTTGTTGTTGAATTTGTTTGTGTCTTTCAATATTGAGGTTGTTGTTGAATTTGTTGGTGTTTTTCAATGTTGAGGTTGTTGTTGAATTTGTTGGTGACTTCAATATTGAGGTTGTTGTTGAATTTGTTGGTGTTTTTCAATGTTGAGGTTGTTGTTGAATTTGTTGGTGACTTTCAATATTGAGGTTGTTGTTGAATTTGTAGGTGTTTGTCAATGATCAGGTTATTATTGAATTTTTTGGTGTTATCAATGTTTTTTTGAACTTTTTCTCTTCTTTTAAAAGTTGAGGTTGTTTTTGAATCTGGTGATGATTTTCAATATTGAGGTTGTTGTTGAATTTGTTGGCGTTTTTCAATGTTGAGGTTGTTGTTGAATTTGTTGGTGATTTTCAATATGGATGTTGTTGAATTTGTTGGTGATTTTCAATGTTGAGCTTGTTGTTAAATTTGTTGGTGTCTTTCAATATTGAGGTTTTGTTGAATTTGTTGGTGTTTTTCAATGTTGAGGTTTCTGTTGAATTTGCTGGTGTTATCAATGTTTTTATTGAACTTTTTATGTTCTTTTAAATGTTGAGGTTGTTGTTGAATTAGTTTGTGTTTTTCAAGTTTGAGGCTGTTGTTGAATTTGTTGGTGTTTTTCAAAGTTGAGGTGTTGTTAATTTATTGATTATTTTAAATATTGAGGTTGTTGTTGAATTTGTTGACGTTTTTCAATGTTGAGATTCTTTTTGAATTTGTTGCTGCTTTTCAATGTTGAGGTTGTTGTTGAATTTGTTGGTGTTATCAATGTTATTTTTTGAACTTTTTTGTGTTTTTCAATGTTGAGGTTGTTGTTGAATCTGTTGGTGATTTTCAATATTGATGTTTTTGAATTTGTTCGTGATTTTCAATGTTGAGCTTGTTATTGGATTTGTTGGTGTCTTTCAATATTGAGGTTATTGTTGAATTTGTTGGAGTTTTTCCATGTTTAGCTTGTTATCAATGTTATTTTTTGAACTTTTTTGTAGTTTTCAATGTTGAGGTTGTTGTTAAATTTTTGATGATTTTCAATATTGAGGTTGTTGCTGAAATTGTTGGCGTTTTTCAATGTTGAGGTTGTTGTTGAATATGTTGGTGTTATCAATGTTTTTTTTGATCATTTTCTCTTCTTTTAAAAGTTGAGGTTGTTGAATTTTCTGGTGTTTTTCATTTTTGAGGTTGTTATTGAATTTGTTGGTGACTTTCAATGTTGAGGTTGTTGTCGAATTTGTTGGCGTTTTTCAATGTTGTGGCTCTTATTGAATTTGTTGGTGTTATCAATGATATTGTTGAACATTTTCTCTTCTTTTAAAAGTTGAGGGTGTTGTTGAATTTGTTTGTGTTTTTCAATGTTGAGGTTGTTGTTCAATTTGTTGATGATTTTCAATGTTGAGGTTGTTGTTGAATTTGTTGGCGTTTTTCAATGTTGAGGTTGTTGTTGAATATGTTGGTGTTATCAATGTTTTTTTTGATCATTTTCTCTTCTTTTAAAAGTTGAGGTTGTTGAATTTTTTGGTGTTTTTCAATGTTGAGCTTGCTGTTGAATTTGTTGATGTCTTTCAATATTGACGTTGTTGTTGAATTTGTTGGTGTTTTTCAATGTTTAGGTTGTTATCAATGTTATTTTTTGAACTTTTTTGTAGTTTTCAATGTTGAGGTTGTTGTTGAATTTGTTGATGGTTGTTGTTGAAATTGTTGGCGTTTTTCAATGTTGAGGTTGTTGTTGAATTTGCTCGTGATTTTCAATGTTGAGCTTGTTGTTGAATTTGTTGATGTCTTCCAATATTGAGGTTGTTGTTGAATTTCTTGGTGATTTTCAATATTGAGGTTATTGTTGAATTTGTTCGCGTTTTTCAATGTTGAGATTGTTCTTGAATTTGTTGGTGTTATCAATTTTTTTTGAACTTTTTCTCTTCTCTTATAAGTTGAGGTTGTTGTTCACTTTGTTGGTGTTATTCAATTTTGAGGTTGTTCTTGAATTTGTTGGCGATTTTCAATATTGAGGTTGTTGTTGGATTTGTTGGTGTTTTTCAATGTTGAGGTTCTTGTTGAATTTCTTGGTGACTTTCAATATTGAGGTTGTTGTTGAATTTGTTGGCGTCTTTCAATTTTGAGGCTGTTGTTGAATTTGATGGTGTTATCAATGTTTTTTTTAATCTTTTTTGTACTTTTAAAAGGTAAGGCTGTTGTTGATTTTGTTGGTGTTTTTCAATGTTGAGCTTGTTGTTGAATTTATTGTTTTTTTTCAACGTTGAGTTTGTTGTTGAATTTGTTGGTGTTATCAATGTTATTTTTTGAACTTTTTATATTATTCAATGTTGAGGTTGTTGTTCAATTTGTTGGTGATTTTCAAAATTGAGATTGTTGCTGAATTTATGGTGTTATCAATGTTATTTTTCGAACTTTTTTGTATTTATCAATGTTGAGGTTGTTGTTGAATTTGTTGGTGTTTTTCAATGTTGAGGTTGTTGTTGAATTTGTTGGTGTTTTTCAATGTTGAGGTTGCTGTTGAATTTGTTGGTGACTTCAATATTGAGATTGTTGTTGAATTTGTTGGTGTTATCAATGACTTTATGAACTTTTTCTCTTCTTTTAAAATTGAGGTTGTTGTTCAATTTGTTGGTGTTTTCAATGTTGAGGTTGTTTTTAAATTTGTTGGTGTTTTTCAATGTTGAGGTTGTTGTTGAATTTGTTGGTGTTATCAATGTTTTTTTTAACTTTTTCTTTTCTTTTAAAAGTTGAGGTTGTTGTTGAATTTGTTGGTGATTTTCAATGTTGAGGTTGTTGTTGAATTTATTGGTGATTTTCAATATTGAGGTTGTTGTTGAATTTGTTGGCGTTTTTCAATGTTGAGGTTGTTGTTGAATTTGTTGGTGTTCTTCAATGTTGAGGTTGTTGTTGAATTTATTTGTGTTATTCATTGTTGAGGTTGTTGTTGAATTTGTTGGTGTTTTTCATTGTTGAGGTTGTTGTTGAATTTGTTGGCGATTTTCAATGTTGAGTTTGTTGTTGAATTTGTTGATGATTTTCAATATTGAGGTTGTTGTTGAAATTGTTGGCGCTTCTCAATGTTGAGATTGTTGCTGAATTTGTTGGTGTTATCAATGTTTTTTTGAACTTTTTCTCTTCTCTTATAAGTTGAGGTTGTTGCTGAATTTGTTGGTCTTTTTCATTGTTGTCGTTGTTGATGAATTTGTTGGTGTTTTTCAATATTGAGATTGCTGTTGATTTTGTTGGCGTTTTTCAATGTTGAGGTTGTTGTTGAATTTGGTGGCGTTTTTCAATGTTGAGGTTGTTGTTGAATATCTTATTGTTTTTCAAAGTTGAGGTCGTTGAATTTATGATGATTTTCAGTATTGAGGGTGTTCTTGAATTTGTTGGTGTTATCAATATTCTTTTTTGAACTTTTTTGTACTTTTACAAGTTTAGGTTGATTTTGAATTTATTGTTGTTTTTCATTGTTGAGTTCGTTGTTGAATTTGTTGGCGTTTTTCATTGTTGAGGTTGTTGTTGAATATTCTTGGTGCTTTTCATTGTTGAGGTTATTGATGCATTTGTTGGTGTTTTTTATTGTTGAGGTTGTTGTTGAATTTTTTGGTGTTTTTAAATATTGAGGTTTTTGAATTTGTTGGTGATTTTCAATATTGTTTTTTTGAACTTTTTTGTACTTTTAATAGTTGAGGTTGTTGTTGAAAATGTTGGTGTTTTTCAATGGTATGGTTTTTGTTGAATTTTTTGGTCTTTTCATTTTTGAGATTTTTGTTGAATTTGTTGGCAATATTCAATATTGAGATTGTAGTTGAATTTGTTGATGTTGTCAATGTTTATTTTGTTGAAATTTTTTGTAGATTTAAAAGTTGAGGTTGTTGCTGAATTTTTTTATTTGTTTTTTCAATGATGATGATGTTGTTGAATTAGTTGGTGTTTTTCAATGTTTATTTTGTTGAACTTTTTTGTACTTTTAAAATTTGAGGTTTATTTTGAATTTGTTGGTGTTTTTCTTTGTTGAGGTTGCTCTTGAATTTGTTGGCGTTTTTCAATGCTGAGGATGTTGTTGAATTCTTTGGTGTTTTTCATTGTTGATGTTGTTGAATTTGTTGCTGATTTTCAAAATTCAGGTTGTTGTCGAATTTATTGGCGTTTTACAATGTAGAGGTTGTTGTTGAATTTGTTGTTGATTTTCAATATTGAGGATGTTGATGAATTTGTTGGTGTTTTTCAATGTTGAGTTTGTTGTTGAATGTATTGCTGATTTTCAATATTGTGGTTGTTGTTGAATTTCATGGTGTTATCAAAGTTTACTTTGTTGAACTTTATTGTACTTTTAAAAGTTGAGGTTGATTTTGATTTAATTGGTGTTTTTCAATGTTGAGGTTGTTGTTGAATTTGTTGGTGTATTTCAATGTTGAGGTTGTTGTTGAATTATTTGGTGCTTTTCAATGTTGAGGTTGTTGTTGAATTTGTTGGTTGTTTCAATATTGAGGTTGTTGTTGAATTTGTTGGTGATTTTCAATGTTGAGGTTGTTGTTGAATTTGTTGGTGTTATCAGTGTTGAGGTTGCTGTTGAATTTGCTGGTGTTATCAATGTTCTTTTTTGAACTTTTTTGTACTTTTAAATGTTCAGGATGTTATAGAATTTGTTGGTGTCTTTCAATATTAAGGTTATTGTTGAATTTGTTCGCGTTATTCAATGTTGAGATTGTTGTTGAAATCGTTGGTGTTATCAATGTTTTTTGGAACTTTTTTGTGCTTTTAACTGTTGAGGTTGTTGTTGAATTAGTTTGTGTTTTTCAAGTTTGAGGTTGTTGTTGAATTTGTTGGTGTTTTTCAAAGTTGAGATTGTTGTTAATTTATTGATTATTTTCAATATTGAGGTTGTTGTTGAATTTGTTGACGTTTTTCAATGTTGAGATTCTTTTTGAATTTGTTGCTGCTTTTCAATGTTGAGATTGTTGTTGAATTTGTTGGTGTTATCAATGTTATTTTTTAAACTTTTTTGTATTTATCAATGTTGAGGTTGTTGTTGAATTTGTTGGTGTTATCAATGATTTTTTTGAACTTTTTCTCTTCTTTTAAAAGTTGAGGTTGTTGTTGAATTTTTTGCTGTTTTTCATTTTTGAGGTTGTTGTTGAATTTGTTGGTGACTTTCAATGTTGAGGTTGTTGTCAAATTTGTTGGCGTTTTTCAACGTTGAGGCTCTTGTTGAATTTGTTGGTGTTATCAATGATTTTTTTGAACTTTTTCTCTTCTTTTAAAAGTTGAGGGTGTTGTTGAATGTGTTTGTGTTTTTCAATGTTGAGGTTGTTGTTGAATTTGTTGATGATTTTCAATATTGAGGTTGTTGTTGAAATTGTTGGCGTTTTTCAATGTTGAGGTTGTTGTTGAATCTGTTGGTGATTTTCAATATTGATGTTGTTGAATTTGTTCGTGATTTTCAAGGTTGAGCTTCTTGTTGAATTTGTTGGTGTCTTTCAATATTGAGGTTGTTGTTGAATTTGTTGGTGTTTTTCAATGTTGAGGTTGTTGTTGAATTTGTTGGTGACTTCAATATTGAGGTTGTTTTTGAATTTATTGGTGTTATCAATGTTTTTTTGAACTTTTGCTCTTCTTTTAAAAGTTGAGGTTGTTGTTCAATTTGTTGGCATTTTTCAATGTTGAGGTTGTTGTTGAATTTGTTGGTGACTTTCAATATTGAGGCTGTTGTTGAATTTGCTGGTGTTATTAATGTTTTTTTGAACATTTTCTCTTCTTTTAAAAGTTGAGGTTGTTGTTCAAATTGTTGGTGTTTTTCAATATTGAGGTTGTTGTTAAATTTGTTGGACTATTTAAATGTTGAGGTTGTTGTTGAATTTGTTGGTGTTATCAATGTTTTTTTGAACTTTTTTTCTTCTTGTATAAGTTGAGGCTGTTGTACAATTTGTTGTTGTTTTTCAATGTTGAATTTGATGTTGAATTTGTTGACGTTTTTCAATGTTGAGGTTGTTGTTGAATTTGTTGTTCACTTTCAATATTGAGGTTGTTCTTCAATTTGTTGGCATTTTTCAATGTTGAGGCTGTTGTTGAATTTGTTGTTGACTTTCAATATTGAGGTTGTTCTTGAATTTGTTGGCGTTTTTCAATGTTGAGGCTGTTGTTGAATTTGTTGGTGATTTTCAATGTTGAGGTTGTTGTTGAATTTGTTGGTGATTTTCAATGTTAATGTTGTTGTTGAATTTGTTGGTGATCTTCTATATTGAGGTTGTTGTTGAATTTGTGGGCGATTTTCAATGTTGAGGTTGTTGTTGAATTTGTTGGTGACTTTCAATATTGAGGTTGTTGTTGAATTTGTTGGCGTTTTTCAATATTGAGCTTCTTGTCGACTTTGTTGGTTTTTTTCAATGTTGAGTTTGTTGTTGAATTTGTTGGTGTCTTTCAATATTGAGGCTGGTGTTGAATTTGTTGGTGTTTTTCAATGTTGAGGTTGTTGTTGAATTTGTTGGTGATATTCAATAATGAGGTTGTGGTTGAATTTGTTGGTGTTTTTCAATGTTGATATCGTTGAATTTGTTGTTGTTATTCATTCTTGAGGTTGTTGTTGAATTTTTTCGAGTCTTTCAATGTTGAGGTTGTTGTTGAATTTGTTGTTGTTTTTCAATGTTGAGGTTGTTGTTGAATTTGTTGGTGAATTTCAATATTGAGGTTGTTGTTGAATTTGTTGGTGTTATCAATGTTATTTTTTGAACTTTTTTGTATTTTTCAATGTTGAGATTGTATTTGAATTTATTGGTATTTTTCAATGTTAAGGTTGTTGTTGAATTTGATGGTGTTTTTGATTGTTGAGGCAGTTGTTGAATTTGTTGCCGTTTTTCAATGTTGAGATTGTTGCTGAATTTTTTAGTGTTATCAATGTTATTTTTTGAACTTTTTTGTATTTTTCAATGTTGAGATTGTATTTGAATTTGTTGGTTTTATTAAATGTTGAGGTTGTTGTTGAATTTGTTGGTGTTATCAATGTTCTTTTGAACTTTTTCTCTTCTTTTAAAAGTTGAGGTTGTTGAATTTGATGGTATTTTTCAATGTTGAGGCTGTTGAATTTTTTGCTTTTTTTGATTGTTGAAGTTGTTGTTGAATTTGTTGCTGTTTTTCAATGTTGAGGTTGTTGTTGAATTTGTTGATGATTTGCAATTTGAGCTTGTTGTTGAATTTGTTGGTGTCTTTCAATATTGAGGTTGGTGTTGAATTTGTTGGTGTTTTTCAATGTTGAGGTTGTTGTTGAATTTGTTGGTGATATTCAATAATGAGGTTGCTGTTGAATTTGTTGGTGTTATCAATGTTATTTTTTGAACTTTTTCGTATTTTTCAATATGCAGGTTGTTGTTGAATTTGTTGGTATTTTTCAATGTTGAGGTTGTTGTTGAATTTGTTGGTGTTTTTGATTCTTGAGCTTGTTGTTGAATTTGTTGGTGATTTTCAATATTGAGGTTGTTGTTGAATTTGTTGGTGTTATCAATGTTATTTTTTGAACTTTTTTTTATTTTTGAAATTTGAGCTTGTTGTTGAATTTCTTGGTTTTTTCAATGTTGAGGTTGTTGTTGAATTTGTTGGTGTTTTTCAATGTTGAGGTTGTTGATGAATTTGGTGGTGTATTTCAATATTGAGGTTGTTGTTGAATTTGTTGGTGTTATCAATGTTATTTTTTAAACTTTTTTGTATTTATCAATGTTGAGGTTGTTGTTGAATTTGTTGGTGTTATCAATGATTTTTTTGAACTTTTTCTCTTCTTTTAAAAGTTGAGGTTGTTGTTGAATTTTTTGCTGTTTTTCATTTTTGAGGTTGTTGTTGAATTTGTTGGTGACTTTCAATGTTGAGGTTGTTGTCGAATTTGTTGGTGTTTTTCAACGTTGAGGCTCTTGTTGAATTTGTTGGTGTTATCAATGATTTTTTTGAACTTTTTCTCTTCTTTTAAAAGTTGAGGGTGTTGTTGAATGTGTTTGTGTTTTTCAATGTTGAAGTTGTTGTTGAATTTGTTGATGATTTTCAATATTGAGGTTGTTGTTGAAATTGTTGGCGTTTTTCAATGTTGAGGTTGTTGTTGAATCTGTTGGTGATTTTCAATATTGATGTTGTTGAATTTGTTCGTGATTTTCAAGGTTGAGCTTCTTGTTGAATTTGTTGGTGTCTTTCAATATTGAGGTTGTTGTTGAATTTGTTCTTGACTTTCAATATTGAGGTTGTTCTTGAATTTGTTGGCGTTTTTCAATGTTGAGGCTGTTGTTGAATTTGTTGGTGATTTTCAATGTTGAGGTTGTTGTTGAATTTGTTGGTGATTTTCAATGTTAATGTTGTTGTTGAATTTGTTGGTGATCTTCTATATTGAGGTTGTTGTTGAATTTGTGGGCGATTTTCAATGTTGAGGTTGTTGTTGAATTTGTTGGTGACTTTCAATATTGAGGTTGTTGTTGAATTTGTTGGCGTTTTTCAATATTGAGCTTTTTGTCGACTTTGTTGGTTTTTTTCAATGTTGAGTTTGTTGTTGAATTTGTTGGTGTCTTTCAATATTGAGGCTGGTGTTGAATTTGTTGGTGTTTTTCAATGTTGAGGTTGTTGTTGAATTTGTTGGTGATATTCAATAATGAGGTTGTGGTTGAATTTGTTGGTGTTTTTCAATGTTGATATCGTTGAATTTGTTGTTGTTATTCATTCTTGAGGTTGTTGTTGAATTTTTTCGAGTCTTTCAATGTTGAGGTTGTTGTTGAATTTGTTGTTGTTTTTCAATGTTGAGGTTGTTGTTGAATTTGTTGGTGAATTTCAATATTGAGGTTGTTGTTGAATTTGTTGGTGTTATCAATGTTATTTTTTGAACTTTTTTGTATTTTTCAATGTTGAGATTGTATTTGAATTTATTGGTATTTTTCAATGTTAAGGTTGTTGTTGAATTTGATGGTGTTTTTGATTGTTGAGGCAGTTGTTGAATTTGTTGCCGTTTTTCAATGTTGAGATTGTTGCTGAATTTTTTAGTGTTATCAATGTTATTTTTTGAACTTTTTTGTATTTTTCAATGTTGAGATTGTATTTGAATTTGTTGGTTTTATTAAATGTTGAGGTTGTTGTTGAATTTGTTGGTGTTATCAATGTTCTTTTGAACTTTTTCTCTTCTTTTAAAAGTTGAGGTTGTTGAATTTGATGGTATTTTTCAATGTTGAGGCTGTTGAATTTTTTGCTTTTTTTGATTGTTGAAGTTGTTGTTGAATTTGTTGCTGTTTTTCAATGTTGAGGTTGTTGTTGAATTTGTTGATGATTTGCAATTTGAGCTTGTTGTTGAATTTGTTGGTGTCTTTCAATATTGAGGTTGGTGTTGAATTTGTTGGTGTTTTTCAATGTTGAGGTTGTTGTTGAATTTGTTGGTGATATTCAATAATGAGGTTGCTGTTGAATTTGTTGGTGTTATCAATGTTATTTTTTGAACTTTTTCGTATTTTTCAATATGCAGGTTGTTGTTGAATTTGTTGGTATTTTTCAATGTTGAGGTTGTTGTTGAATTTGTTGGTGTTTTTGATTCTTGAGCTTGTTGTTGAATTTGTTGGTGATTTTCAATATTGAGGTTGTTGTTGAATTTGTTGGTGTTATCAATGTTATTTTTTGAACTTTTTTTTATTTTTGAAATTTGAGCTTGTTGTTGAATTTCTTGGTTTTTTCAATGTTGAGGTTGTTGTTGAATTTGTTGGTGTTTTTCAATGTTGAGGTTGTTGATGAATTTGGTGGTGTATTTCAATATTGAGGTTGTTGTTGAATTTGTTGGTGTTATCAATGTTATTTTTTAAACTTTTTTGTATTTATCAATGTTGAGGTTGTTGTTGAATTTGTTGGTGTTATCAATGATTTTTTTGAACTTTTTCTCTTCTTTTAAAAGTTGAGGTTGTTGTTGAATTTTTTGCTGTTTTTCATTTTTGAGGTTGTTGTTGAATTTGTTGGTGACTTTCAATGTTGAGGTTGTTGTCGAATTTGTTGGTGTTTTTCAACGTTGAGGCTCTTGTTGAATTTGTTGGTGTTATCAATGATTTTTTTGAACTTTTTCTCTTCTTTTAAAAGTTGAGGGTGTTGTTGAATGTGTTTGTGTTTTTCAATGTTGAGGTTGTTGTTGAATTTGTTGATGATTTTCAATATTGAGGTTGTTGTTGAAATTGTTGGCGTTTTTCAATGTTGAGGTTGTTGTTGAATCTGTTGGTGATTTTCAATATTGATGTTGTTGAATTTGTTCGTGATTTTCAAGGTTGAGCTTCTTGTTGAATTTGTTGGTGTCTTTCAATATTGAGGTTGTTGTTGAATTTGTTGGTGTTTTTCAATGTTGAGGTTGTTGAATTTGTTGGTGACTTCAATATTGAGGTTGTTTTTGAATTTATTGGTGTTATCAATGTTTTTTTGAACTTTTGCTCTTCTTTTAAAAGTTGAGGTTGTTGTTCAATTTGTTGGCATTTTTCAATGTTGAGGTTGTTGTTGAATTTGTTGGTGACTTTCAATATTGAGGCTGTTGTTGAATTTGCTGGTGTTATTAATGTTTTTTTGAACATTTTCTCTTCTTTTAAAAGTTGAGGTTGTTGTTCAAATTGTTGGTGTTTTTCAATATTGAGGTTGTTGTTAAATTTGTTGGACTATTTAAATGTTGAGGTTGTTGTTGAATTTGTTGGTGTTATCAATGTTTTTTTGAACTTTTTTTCTTCTTGTATAAGTTGAGGCTGTTGTACAATTTGTTGTTGTTTTTCAATGTTGAATTTGATGTTGAATTTGTTGGCGTTTTTCAATGTTGAGGTTGTTGTTGAATTTGTTGTTCACTTTCAATATTGAGGTTGTTCTTCAATTTGTTGGCATTTTTCAATGTTGAGGCTGTTGTTGAATTTGTTGTTGACTTTCAATATTGAGGTTGTTCTTGAATTTGTTGGCGTTTTTCAATGTTGAGGCTGTTGTTGAATTTGTTGGTGATTTTCAATATTGAGGTTGTTGTTGAATTTGTTGGTGATTTTCAATGTTGATGTTGTTGTTGAATTTGTTGGTGATCTTCTATATTGAGGTTGTTGTTGAATTTGTGGGCGATTTTCAATGTTGAGGTTGTTGTTGAATTTGTTGGTGACTTTCAATATTGAGGTTGTTGTTGAATTTGTTGGCGTTTTTCAATATTGAGCTTCTTGTCGACTTTGTTGGTTTTTTTCAATGTTGAGTTTGTTGTTGAATTTGTTGATGATTTTCAATATTGAGGTTGTTGTTGAAATTGTTGGCGCTTTTCAATGTTGAGGTTGTTGATGAATTTGTTCGTGATTTTCAATGTTGAGCTTGTTGTTGAATTTGTTGGTGTCTTTCAATATTGAGGCTGTTGTTGAATTTGTTGGTGTTTTTCAATGTTGAGGTTGTTGTTGAATTTGTTGGTGATATTCAATAATGAGGTTGTTGTTGAATTTGTTGGTGTTTTTCAATGTTGATGTCGTTGAATTTGTTGGTGTTATTCATTCTTGAGGTTGTTGTTGAATTTTTTCGAGTCTTTTAATGTTGAGGTTGTTGTTGAATTTGTTGTTGTTTTTCAATGTTGAGGTTGTTGTTGAATTTGTTGGTGAATTTCAATATTGAGGTTGTTGTTGAATTTGTTGGTGTTATCAATGTTATTTTTTGAACTTTTTTGTATTTTTCAATGTTGAGATTGTATTTGAATTTATTGGTATTTTTCAATGTTAAGGTTGTTGTTGAATTTGATGGTGTTTTTGATTGTTGAGGCAGTTGTTGAATTTGTTGCCGTTTTTCAATGTTGAGATTGTTGCTGAATTTTTTAGTGTTATCAATGTTATTTTTTGAACTTTTTTGTATTTTTCAATGTTGAGATTGTATTTGAATTTGTTGGTTTTATTAAATGTTGAGGTTGTTGTTGAATTTGTGGGTGTTTTTCAATGTTGAGGTTGTTGTTGAATCAGTTGTTGATTTTCAATATTGAGGATGTAGTTGAATTTTTTTGAGTTTTTCAATGTTGAGGTTGTTGTTGAATTTGTTGGTGTTATCAATGTTCTTTTGAACTTTTTCTCTTCTTTTAAAAGTTGAGGTTGTTGAATTTGATGGTATTTTTCAATGTTGAGGCTGTTGAATTTTTTGCTTTTTTTGATTGTTGAAGTTGTTGTTGAATTTGTTGCTGTTTTTCAATGTTGAGGTTGTTGTTGAATTTGTTGATGATTTGCAATTTGAGCTTGTTGTTGAATTTGTTGGTGTCTTTCAATATTGAGGTTGGTGTTGAATTTGTTGGTGTTTTTCAATGTTGAGGTTGTTGTTGAATTTGTTGGTGATATTCAATAATGAGGTTGCTGTTGAATTTGTTGGTGTTATCAATGTTATTTTTTGAACTTTTTCGTATTTTTCAATATGCAGGTTGTTGTTGAATTTGTTGGTATTTTTCAATGTTGAGGTTGTTGTTGAATTTGTTGGTGTTTTTGATTCTTGAGCTTGTTGTTGAATTTGTTGGTGATTTTCAATATTGAGGTTGTTGTTGAATTTGTTGGTGTTATCAATGTTATTTTTTGAACTTTTTTTTATTTTTGAAATTTGAGCTTGTTGTTGAATTTCTTGGTTTTTTCAATGTTGAGGTTGTTGTTGAATTTGTTGGTGTTTTTCAATGTTGAGGTTGTTGATGAATTTGGTGGTGTATTTCAATATTGAGGTTGTTGTTGAATTTGTTGGTGTTATCAATGTTATTTTTTAAACTTTTTTGTATTTATCAATGTTGAGGTTGTTGTTGAATTTGTTGGTGTTATCAATGATTTTTTTGAACTTTTTCTCTTCTTTTAAAAGTTGAGGTTGTTGTTGAATTTTTTGCTGTTTTTCATTTTTGAGGTTGTTGTTGAATTTGTTGGTGACTTTCAATGTTGAGGTTGTTGTCAAATTTGTTGGTGTTTTTCAACGTTGAGGCTCTTGTTGAATTTGTTGGTGTTATCAATGATTTTTTTGAACTTTTTCTCTTCTTTTAAAAGTTGAGGGTGTTGTTGAATGTGTTTGTGTTTTTCAATGTTGAGGTTGTTGTTGAATTTGTTGATGATTTTCAATATTGAGGTTGTTGTTGAAATTGTTGGCGTTTTTCAATGTTGAGGTTGTTGTTGAATCTGTTGGTGATTTTCAATATTGATGTTGTTGAATTTGTTCGTGACTTTCAAGGTTGAGCTTCTTGTTGAATTTGTTGGTGTCTTTCAATATTGAGGTTGTTGTTGAATTTTTTGGTGTTTTTCAATGTTGAGGTTGTTGTTGAATTTGTTGGTGACTTCAATATTGAGGTTGTTTTTGAATTTATTGGTGTTATCAATGCTTTTTTGAACTTTTGCTCTTCTTTTAAAAGTTGAGGTTGTTGTTCAATTTGTTGGCATTTTTCAATGTTGAGGCTGTTGTTGAATTTGCTGGTGTTATTAATGTTTTTTTGAACATTTTCTCTTCTTTTAAAAGTTGAGGTTGTTGTTCAAATTGTTGGTGTTTTTCAATATTGAGGTTGTTGTTAAATTTGTTGGACTATTTAAATGTTGAGGTTGTTGTTGAATTTGTTGGTGTTATCAATGTTTTTTTGAACTTTTTTTCTTCTTGTATAAGTTGAGGTTGTTGTACAATTTGTTGTTGTTTTTCAATGTTGAATTTGATGTTGAATTTGTTGGCGTTTTTCAATGTTGAGGTTGTTGTTGAATTTGTTGTTCACTTTCAATATTGAGGTTGTTCTTCAATTTGTTGGCATTTTTCAATGTTGAGGCTGTTGTTGAATTTGTTGTTGACTTTCAATATTGAGGTTGTTCTTGAATTTGTTGGCGTTTTTCAATGTTGAGGCTGTTGTTGAATTTGTTGGTGATTTTCAATATTGAGGTTGTTGTTGAATTTGTTGGTGATTTTCAATGTTGATGTTGTTGTTGAATTTGTTGGTGATTTTCAATATTGAGGTTGTTGTTGAATTTGTTGCCGTTTTTCAACGTTGAGGTTGTTGTTGAATTTGTTGGTGTTATCAATGTTATTTTTTGAACTTTTTTGTATTTTTCAATGTTGAGGCTGTTGTTGAATTTGTTGGTACTTTTCAATGTTGATGTTGTTGAATTTGTTGGCGTTTTTCAATGCTGAAGTTGTTGATGAATTTGTTGGTGATTTTCAATATTGAGGTTGATGTTGAATTTGTTGCCGTTTTTCAAAGTTGAGGTTGTTGTTGAATTTGTTGTTGTTATCAATGTTCTTTCGAACTTTTTCTCTTTTAAAAGTTGAGGTTGTTGAATTTGATGGTACTTTTCAATGTTGAGGCTGTTGAATTTTTTGGTTTTTTTGATTGTTGAGGTTGTTGTTGAATTTGTTGCTGTTTTTCAATGTTGAGGTTGTAGTTGAATTTGTAGGTGATTTTCAATATTGAGGTTGTTGTTGAGTTTTAGGTGTTATCAATGTTATTTTTTGAACTTCTTTGTATTTTTGAACGTTGAGATTGTTGTTGAATTTATTGGTTCTTTTCAATGTTGAGGTTGTTGTTGAGTTTGTTGGTGTTTTTCAATGTTGAGGTTCTTGTTGAATTTGTTGGCGTTTTTCAATGTTGTGGTTTCTGTTGCATTTGTTGGTTATTTTCAATATTGCTGTTGTTGAATTGGTTGGTGATTTTCAATGTTGAGGTTGCTGTTGAATTTGTTGGTGTTTTTCAATGTTGAGGTTGTTGTTGAATTACTTGGTGTTATCAATGTTATTTTTGAACTTTTACTCTCCTTTTAAAAGTTGAGGTTGTTTTTGAATTTGTTTGTGTTTTTAAATGTTGTGCTTGTTGTTGAAATTGTTGGTGATTTTCAATATTGAGGTTGTTGTTGAATTTGTTTGCATTTTTCAATGTCGTGCTGGTTGTTGTTTTTGTTGGTGTTTTTCAATGTTGAGGGAGGTTGAT